>NW_022196900.1:110879132-110925792 GCF_008632895.1 Mastomys coucha
AGGCAGGCAGGCAGGCAGGCAGGTAGACAGGCAGGTAGGCAGGCAGGCAGACAGACAGACAGACAGACAGACAGACAGACAGACAGACAGATAGATTGCATGGGATCTAGGAGATGGGGCCTGAAGCTGATCTTTCCCTGATGTCTTTTGCTGCACAGACTTCCCCATATATCTCTTCAAGATGGGTTCCCTGGTTGTACCCAACACTGTATCTCTCTGTACTGATGCTTGAAGGGCTCCCTGGCCGGACATGTTCCTATTCAGACTTAATCAAATGCTTCCCTTCTCCGGGAAAGCAGAGGATCCTCTGCTGTTTCCTGCATTGCAGGTGTCTAGAACAGTGCCTGCCACACCGTTAGCTATTAAATACCCTAGGATGAATACAAGCGATCTTACTGGCTATAGGTTCATCTTCTGAAAACAGGATGTGAAGTGAAGATGGAAGAGACCCAGAGGCCCAGCAGCATCCATCACATTTCCCTAGGACAGAGGACTTGGGTAAAGGGGTGGGGAAATCGGACTGCCAGGCCATGCCCCAGCTCTGCCTCCTCCTTGGGCTGTCCCATGGAGCAGCTCTGCCTCTAACCCAGGGTATGCTGACGTCAGAAGCAAGCAGGTTTCCCTGCTTGTGACTCATACAGTCCTGGGGGTCTTTGACATGGGCTGCAACCTCGGAGCCATGGATCAGCTTGTGTGAGGACCCACAGGCTTAAAGGGGCTCATCTCAGAAGCCAACGATGATGTTCAGTCCTGATGCTAATTAGCTGATGTTCAGGAACATTGCCCTCTCACAGCCCCAGGGAGCTCCCCACTATTGACCTTCCTGGTGTCACCCTGCAACTGGGAAGACACGGCTCCTCTGCAACTTTAATTCTGAACTAATTCCTAAAAAGCTACAAGAGCTTGGTACCACAGGCCAAGGAGGCATGGGGGAGCCTCAGACATTCGGTAAATGATACCAAATGCCCTTGAGGAAGGCCTGGTTACAGCTGGTCACCCACCATAGGAACCCGATGGAGCATGCCATGTCTGATGAAGCTCAGATTCCAGTGTCCACGTGTGGGAGGGATATCAGTAACACACTGTGCAATGGAGCCACCCCTGATTCTAGAGGAGCTGAAAGAGGATGGGGAAGGAAAGGACGCAGAACAGATGCTTGCAGACAGAGGAGCATGCTGGGATGCTCACAGAGGAGTGCAGCATTCAGCAGAGCCCTCAGAAAGAGGCTCCTGCTGCAGTGTCTACAGGCAAATGCTCCTGGAAGCTGGATCCATCTCATCGAGGTAGCAAACGCAAAGGTGAGACTCTACTCACCCCTTCCCAAGGAAGCCCATGTTTGGGCCGGAAATACAAACCAGTGGTAATGCACCCGGGCCAAGTCCCAGAAAAAGAAATCCCTGAAACTCTTCACTTACAAATTTCATCAATAATTAAAGAAGGTTTATTTTACTCTCAATTATGTATACATAGGAGGGGTGTGTGCTCACGTGTGTACAGGTGTCTGTAGACTCCACATGAGAGCACCAGACACCCTGAAGCTGGAGGTATAGTCACCAAACTTAATACAATTTAAATTATAAATTTTATTCAAATTTTACTGATTTATCATCTAAACAGTGAAATTGGCTTTTAAACGACAAAGAAGTCCCCGCTTTATTAAAAAACTACTGAAAATATTTAAGCCATTCTCAAAAAGGAGCTTGCACAAGTGGGATTTTTAAAGTTTATTCTTATTTGTGTATATGTATACATGTGCATGTGTGTGAATGCCACCACATATGCAGGGGTGCCTGCAGAGGCCAGCAGATGGTATTGGAGCCTCTGGACGGCAGTGACAGGCAGATGTGGGCTGCCCAGTGTGCGTGCCTGGAGCCAAGCTGGGGTCTCAGCACAGCAAGTTTTCTTAACTGCTGGGCGCCTCCCCCCCGAAGTGGTTTCATCACGTCTAGAAATTGGACAAACTGTCAGCTTTGAACGTACTCACTTCTGTCTTTTCCTTCTCCACTGCACCGTAAAAGTTCTTCATCTTGCCTATAAGGATTATTACAGCCCACCTTTCTACAAGTCCATACTTGATATTATTGAACGTTTAAGGTGAAGCTCAGTGGTCGAGTACTTGCCTACACATATGAGGCCCTAGGTTCAAATCCAGCCAGAAAGAAAAAGAAGGGGGGAGGAGACAGAGAAGGAAAGGAGGGAGGAGGGAGGAAGGATAAAAGGAAGGAAGGAAAGAGAAAGGAAAGAAGGAAGGAAGGAAGGAAGGAAGGAAGGAAAAAAGAAGGAGAGGAAAGAAGAAAGGAAGGAAGAAAGAAACACATTCTCGCGACTCTTAATTGATTAATTCCATCGACAGTAAAACTTCTAAGGCTAAATGTGCAGCTCAGTGTTAGAGCATTTGTCTAGAACGCATAAGACCCTGGGTTCAATCCCCAGTACTAACGCTTGATTATATTTTACTTTTAAGTGCTGTGACCTCCCATAGTCTAGACAGCACCCCACATCCTGGTGTCTTCTCTTACCTTAGAGTGACCCCCCTTTCTCTGCCATACTCAAAAACTCCTTGTCACAATAATTAATCGGTTCTATCCCTCGAGCAATTATATTCAAATTATCTTCTGCCATGGCCCTGAGTTCCGTACAGTAAGAGAGCACATCTTGGTCCCCACTTAGACAGGAAGTCCTCATCCGGCACTGCCTCCTCCCCTCCTGTGTTCTGTGTCCCAGGCCCACAGAAAAGTTGCACAATTATGACCCAGAGTTATCCCTGCTCTTAGGATGGCCAGCCTGTGAGAACTCACCACTGGTTAAACAGGGCAAGCTGAGCCAAGGAGACTTTGCTCCCAACTGCCTTTGCCTACAGCGAGTCTCTCAGGTCATGGAGCACTGCCCAAACTCAGTGCTCCTCTATTAGTGTCCTGGACATGTCTATGCTGTCTCTGAGAAGGCAGTACTGAATCCTTGCCCCCCTCCTGCTCCCTCCTAACTTCTCTGGAGACTCCCCTCCAGTCTCAGGGGTCACAGGCCACAGCTCCGATGTCAGCTCATTCCGTGCACAGGTATCAGGATCTGCAAATGTGTCTGACACAGCTGCCCTTGCCATTTTCCTGGTCTCACTGATAGAAGATGGCCACTTGAATCTGATCTTTCAACAAGGGCATCCCCAAGTGCATCTGAAGCCTTCGCAGGAGGGCGGCTACTTCAAGTCCTAAATCTCTTCTTTGTCAAGGAAAACTAGAACAAGCCACCTGGCGATAGAAACACTGGATTTTGTGCAGAGTGACAAGAGCTCTGCAGCCAGGGAGGCCAGGGATATGGCTGGATGGCACTTGAGCAGATCTCCTGCTGGGCTGACACCTCACTACCACCCAGCAAGTGGAGGCTCTGGACTTAACAAGAGCTTTGCTATCTAATCCTCATGATCTGTTCAGGAGAGCAGCAAAAAGAAACCTGGAGAACTGGAGAAAGGAGCTGCAGAGATCTGAGACAGGAGGCCACAGACCCACTGAGACAGGAGGCCACAGACCCACTGAGACAGGAGGCCACAGACCCACTGAGACAGGAGGCCACAGACCCACTGAGACAGGAGGCCACAGACCCACTGGACACAGGTCCTAGACAACAGCATTTGTGCCCCAGAACCCTTAAGCAAGGAAGGACATGGACTAGAAGGAAGGAGAAGGAGGAGGCGACAGAGGGTGGGTACTACATAGCTATATCTTTTAAATGGAACATTCTCTCTGGGAGTCAGGGGGAGGCGCGTAAGTCTCAGAAAGTACTTGTCATGGTTTGAATATGCTTGGCCCAGGGAACGGCACTATTTGGAGGTATGGCCTTGATGAAGTAGGTGTGACCCTGTTGGAATAGGTGTGTCATTGTGGGTGTGGGCTTTAAGACCCTCATCCTAACTGCCTGGAAGCCAGTATTCTGCTAGCAGCCTTCAGATGAAGATGTAGAACTCTCAGCTCCTGCACCATGCCTGCCTGGATGCTGCCATGTTCCTGCCTTGATGATAATGGACCGAACCTCTGAACCTGTAAGCCAGCCCCAATTAAATGTTGTCCTTATAAGACTTGCCTTGGTCATGGTGTCTGTTCACAGCAGTAAAACCCTAACTAAGACAGTACTCAAAACTAACAAGGTTCAGGATAAACTAAGGATTCGGGAAACTCCTGAGAGTTAACCAGATTCACAAGGCTTGTCGCAAATGTTACATAAGCAGTCCCAGTCCTGGGAAGAGGAGACAAAGCCAGCAGCTGTCATTCAGCCACCGCACACTCCCTGGCTTACTAGGTGGGACTGAAGTGGAATCGTCCCTTTGGTCTATGGTTGGAGCTCTACCTGGGGTGAAAAGACATTCACTCACGTCTCCCCAGAAAGAGAGAAGAGACAGGCAGTGCAAAAGAGGGGGAAAGGGAAAAAAATGAATAACTCAAATCTGCATACGAGGTGGACTCCATCTTTCAAGGCTGTGAGGAGCCCGTTGTCCCACACAGGATCCCTTGTCCCTTCTGCACCTTTAAACACTTAGTCCCGACTTTTTCAGACCGTGTCTAATCAGCCTTCTCTGAGGGTTAGCCGCCTCATGCTGAAGAGAGAACACATCCCACCCACCCTAAGCACATCACGTTTACCATGCAGCCTGTGGCCTTGATCGCAACTGGCTCCTCTCTAGTCTCAGGGATAGCAAACAGAGTACTTGCTTCTTTCCCATGCTGCACTGCATGTTTCAGGGAAAGGACCTGCTTGCTCCCTGTGGTCTGTCAGGGATTGGAGCTGATACCGCTCCAGGACACATTGTAAACCCCGGGGCTCCAGTTCTGTACGCATTGACCCAAGAAAGATACATTGTAAACACTGACGCTGGCTATCCCAGCTCCTGCTGAGTCACTCGACCCCTCACCCTCAACTTCAGAGGGGTCAGGGAAGCGCAGTTCCCTCCCCTTGATCAACAGCAGAAACAGAGACAGGCAGGACTCCAGGACAAGCATGCCACATTAGGCGCTATCTCAAGTCTGGAAGAAAGGCACTCCTTATATATTTTTAGATGCAGAAATCAAAGCTCAGGGGGCACTAAACGCATGTATCAAAGGCAGTGGTCCAATGAGCAAGGAGCACGGCACTCAGACTGTCCCATCCCCACACTCTCTCCCCAGAGAAATGAGTCACTTCCTCCTCTCCCCCGCCAGACCCTGAGTTCTTCAAAGGAACCAAAGGTTTCTCGGTCTAGCCAGCTGAGTCAGGTGCTCAAAACCTTCTGCAGAGCGAGTGTGTCAATTCTACCCTGGGGACACATGAGTCAGGACGGGAGGGAAGTTTCAGCCTTTCTCTGCCAGCATGAGGGTCTGCCAGTACCAAAGTCCGAACCACGGACATCACTGGGATCTGCTGGCCAGAGAACCTGGGGTCCACTTGGGGGCTCTCTCTGGGGATATAGGATGGTCTTAGGTCTCATCTTGCTTCTGCTCTGGAATGTGCTCAGTTGCAAACAAGCTAGCCAGAAAGATCTGGAAAGTTGTAAACAAATGCCCTCCGGTTTTTTCATCAGTACGGGCTTAACCACATTGCCCGAGAGCTTATTAAATAAAGTAAATTAGGTCTCAATTATTTGCTTGCACACCAGGCAGGAAAAAATGAAATTTTCAATTTAAAAGTAATATTGCTATTAATATGCAGGAGCGGGTCTGAAATTGGACTTTCTATGCCTTCCTGCTGAGAGGGGTCAGGGGAGAAAGGCTCTCACAAAGCAGGGCTCCTCCCTGTCATGCACCTGCTGGACCAGCCCCAGGTCTGTCCAGGGTAGGAGGCATATGGGTGGCTGGAGAAGGAGCTAGGAAAAGGACAGTCATTAAACCACTTCATTTCGTCTCCTGTGATTTTCCTTGGCTGTGACAATCTCATCGCCAGGCCCCCTGATTAACACAGCCTTCATTATCAAAAAATCTAAATGGGCACATTCCAGTGCCAGAATCTGCAGTTTTTAATGGAAACGGATCTAGAAGGAGGAGAGTGTGTGCTTAACACTTATCAGCCTCACATTCAGAGAGCAGCTCCCCCAGGCCATCTGCAGCTCAGAAGAGATTCCACCAACCACCCATGATGATCTGGGCTCCACCTGAGCTGCGAGCTCCAGAGGCCAAGCGGGTACATCTTGAATGGTCACCTTCAGATCCCTGCTTCCGGAAACTGTTCTCCTCAAGGGCTTTGATGGGTATATATCGAGTCCAATGGAATACAAGTAACCTTTCTAGAGTAGAGAGGGTTAAAGATCTGGAAGGTGGCCCAGAAATAGCCTAATGATAAGCAGATGGGGTGCCAAGTGAAGAGTGGTGGCTGGCTGGTTCCATTCTAGCGGAGGATAAGCAAGCAAGATGCTTCGAGCCACTGACAGAGGCAGAGCCAAGGATGACCAGGGACCTTTGGGGACATGTTGGTCAGCTCTGGGTCTCTCAGATCCACACTCAAATGCTCCAAACTTCTGCTGTACATTGAAACATGGGGCAAGCATTGGTGCTGGGTTCTTGTGGTCCTTCTGGAGGTGAAAACATTGAGCACATGGAAAAAAGAAAGAGACTCGCTCATATGGAGGGCTGGGGTGGAGGACCACATTTCCAGGGTCTCCAGGAGATGTTATTATCAATGATAATTTGCTTCCAGAGGATTCCAGTATCAACACAGGAAACCCTCACATGGATGGGTGTGGGGAGGGGTGTGTATGTGTGTGTGTGTGTGTACACCCATGCACATAATATTGAACATTGTGTGTCTGTCTGTATGTGTGTGTATGTGTATATGTGTGTATGTATATGTGTGAGTGTGTGAGTATGTGTATGCGTGTGTCTGTCTGTGTGTGAGTGTGCATATGTGTATGTATGTGTATGTGTGTATGTATGTGTGTGTCTGTGTGTATGAGTGTGTATGTGTATGTGTGTATGTATGTGTGTGTCTGTGTGTATGTGTATATGTATGTGTATGTATGTGTGTATGTATGTGTAAGAGAGTGTGTGTATATGTTTGTGTGTGAGTGTGTGTGTGTGTGTGTGTGTGTGTAGGTCAGAGGACAACCTCCAGTGTTGTTCCTTATCAGTAGTCCCCTTGCTTTTTGAGATGGGGTCTCTCACTGGGACAGGAGGCTCACCAGTGAACCTGTCTCCACATGAAAAGCATGGGATTATAAATGTACACAATGACACCTGGCCTTTTTGTGTGGATGCCAGAGGTCAAACTAAGGTCCAGATACGTGTATAGCGAGTGTACCGGCTGAGCCATCTCTCCAGCTGTTTCTGTGTGTGATGCTGGGACGGAACCCAGCGCCTTGTTCACCACACTAGGCAAACACGGTGCCTTTGAGCTGCTCATCCAGCCCTGAAGGCTTTCACTGAAGTAGGGATGACGGTGGAAGGAGACAGGGCAGATGATGGGAAGAGGGGAAGGGAGGGGGAAAGGAGAGAGGGGAGAGGGAGGGGAGGCAGGGAAGGGGGAGGGGGACACTGGAGAAAGGAAATGAGGAGTGTTGAGAGAGGAGATGCCACCCCAGGCGGGCTCAAGAGGATGATGCCTTGCAGGAATCAGCTTCCTCCCCAAGCACCTGAAGAGCTGGCACCTCTGAAGGCCGGGAGGGTGCACTTCCTCCCTCTGCTCAGTCAGGCTCCAAATGCCAGGTCTTCAAGGTCGGAGAAGACTGGCTCTTCTTTCAGCACCTGCCACCAGATCTGTGAGGGACGTCCTACCCCACTCACCCACTAGCCGCACCTACGTCTTCCCCAATTCGAAGCCTGCATGCCCTCTGAGCCACCCCCACCCTGAGTTCTGCTGTCAGTCACACAGGCCATACACTGGAGTGGCCAGCGGCTCACATCTGCCCCTGCCTTGCCTCCCTGCTTCCTGACCAGTTGGACCGAACCCCTATGGCCAGTCCACCATGAGTACACAAGTCCAGCAGCCACAGCTGTAGCCGCAGCTACACGGCCCACACTCTGCAGACCCTGTGATTTTCCGTGTCTGTGTGACAACCCCACAGAGACATCCACAGGAAAGCAACACTGAGGCGGATGGCTGTGTTTCTCCTATACATCAGCTCCTGGCCTCCTCCACCAGCAGCCTGAATCGTCCCCTAGAGGATCCAGGGAATTCATTTACCTTCCCCAAGTCCCATACATCCTCCAAACACTCCCAGGAATGTCCACGTGTGCCTGCATCTCGCCTGCTCTCTGTACTGCCTGTCACCTTGCAGAGATGTCATGCTACTGGAATGTCACTGCATGTGACACAGAAGGGAGCTGATGCAGGAGAAGGTTCAGAGCAGCTCACAGCAGCTCCAGCTGGCAGCCCCAAGTATTTGCTAGGTAAAAACTACCAAACCTCCTACCTCCAGAGTCTTAATGTCTCCTGTCACCCACAAAGAAAGAAAGGAAGGAAGGAAGGAAGGAAGGAAGGAAGGAAGGAAGGAAAAAAGGAAAAAAGAAAGAAAAAGAGAGAGAGGAAGGAAGGAAGGAAGAAAGAAAAGAGAGAGAGAAAGGAAGGAAGGAAAAGCAAGCTTTCCCTGGAAGGAACCTCCTCCAGGAGCCACTGCTAAGAAAGACACATGCTCTTTACCCTCCACTGCAATAGCACCAAAGGGACACAGGAAGGGCCACATCTGAGAAGACGAAGATGTTACTCTGAGAAGGTATGAATGTTTGTCACCACCCCTCAATACACACACCTCAATACACACACACATGCACACACATACATACACATGCACACACATACATACACATACATACACACACTTCAATACACACACATGCATACACATACATACACATGCACACATACATACACACATGCATACACATACATACACACGCACACATACATACACACATGCATACACATACATACACACGCACACACATACATACACACATGCCTCAATACACACACATGCATACACATGCATACACACGCACACACATACATACACACACACGCACACACACACTGGTCATAACGCTGGCAGCTGACCCTTTCCACCACCAGGCACTACAATTTTATGCAGTTGACTGCTGAGCCCGTTTGTCATAGGGGAACACATGGAGGGGGTTGGGGAGGAAGTAAACCAGACTAGCCAAACCTAAAGACATCCTCTCACCCTAAAGCTGCTACAAGAAAGGGACTTGTATATACAGCCCTCAGTTTGTGTATAAAAGCTGAGAGTGGCCCCCGGGCATCAGGAACCCAACACACCCTGGGACATTTACCAGGGATCATGGGAGTCAAATGTCCCCTGATTGGGTTCATCTCCTGGCTCTGCCAGGCTATGCACCCGGTGGACTTCCCACACACGGGAAGGAGTCAGGGGCTGAGGTCCACATGCGTGAGCTCATCACACGTGAGCTCATCATCACACGTGAGCTCATCACGCATGAGCTCATCCATGCCACTGAGAGTGTTCGGGGGAATTCGGTTACTATTTTGTTTTTGCTTTCTCAAGCTGCTGACTTAGACCCTGGAACACCTGTGTTCTACCTTGTTACAGTGACCTCTGGTGGTCATGAGTCAGACGTTGCATAAGTTCTAGCGTCTAGGTGACATGGGCCTGGAGGTCTTCTGAGAGATGCTGAGCAGAAGAGCATCGAGGTGGGGGCCGGGAGCGGCTGGCGGAAGGCAGAAGAGAGAAGGCTTGCCATCACCTGACCCAGAGTAACCCAGTCAGGTTATTGGTCCATGCCCCAGGCTTTGGGCCAGCCTGCAGCCATGCCTCAGCTATTGCTGCCCCTCCCCCACCACCAGCTGGTAGCATCTCCATGCCAGGCCTAGAGGGCACAGGCTCTGGGAGGTTTGGAAAGGAGACCCGTTCGGGGGAACAGAGGGCTTCTAGAAGGTTTGAGATCTCATCTCTGCCCCAAGTCCTGCTCCGCCGCCCCCAGAGCTCCTGAGATAAATTGGGGGATTGCGCACAAGCCCCAGCACCAAGAGAAAGCCAGATGGAGCTGCCGCTTCCGAATGACCTAGGCTAAGCGGCCGCAGCTTCAGCTCAACACCTCCAGAAGTTCATCTTTACACTTGTCACTGCCGGTGTGACAGATTCGCACAAGACCCTGCAGTTTCTGCTTGGGGAGAGGCTTGGCCTCGGCGTTTGGAATCCGAAGACAGGATCCCTCTCCTGGCATTCTTGGAGACTCAGAATGGATGAAGGGTATCAATATTGGCTCAATTTTCCCTTCTCGATGAGAAGACATCAGCAAACCTTCCTGCCGAGGACCGTACAAGGATCATTAAAAGGAAAATGTCCATGGTAATTGCGCCTTTATGCATATTTCTTCACTCGGAGATTCTGTAACACAATAAAGCCTCCATTCCCCCAGAACTGTCTCTTCAGCATGTTCTCGCATTATGCTTAATTTCATAAGAGTTTCTCGGCCCCACATAACGACACAGCTCAATGCAAAATCAGATATAAATCTAGCTTAAGAGACTCTCAGCAGGAATTTCATCTAAAACTGTAAATGTTAAAAGATTCTGGCTCTGATTTATGTTGTGTTGTGTTCAGAGAGAGCTCTTAGCCAGCCACCCTAGGCTCTGGGGGCTCCTGGGACTGCAGCACCTACACCCTGGTCTCCCCAGGTTGGACCCGCTCCGCCTTGTGGTTAAGAAGCAACTTCGAGATCACTACCTTACTTCCCCAGACAGCACAACACATCTTCCAGGGTCCTTCACAGCATCCTCCTGCTTCCCCTAACTCTATGAAGAGTGCGGCGGAGGTCAAAGGGAGAACCCTGAGCTGGGATGCTGGCCATGATCCCGGCTCTCCGACTCAGAAGTGCACTGTAAACTCCAGCCAGTGATGGCATCTACGTCTGGCTAGGTCCTGGACAGGGCACTTGAGATGCTGGCTGTAAATCCCCAATAAAAGGAATGAATCTGAAGGAGGCATCCATCTATTGTCTGAGCGTATTTAAGATGTTTTTAATATGCAGATTATTTACAGACCAGGCTCCTACGGCTCCGAAGCGAGCATTACAGTCCGTCATGTAAAACCATATCTAGGCGATTTTATTATAGCCTATCGCACGCATGCCACGCTCAGACAACGCATAATACACAAATTATTTACATCATGAAAACATCGCTGTGGCCCCGGCATTCCACTTCCAACAAAAGACAACACCACAGCGGTAGATTACATTGAAATATGCTGGCTGGCTTCTAAAACTTCCAACTTTATGTTCCAGAATGCTAAATGCCAAAAAATAAAAAATACAAATTCGCACAGTTAGGGTTTGGCTCACATCATGTCTAAAAATGAGCTTCACGGGTAGAACTATCATGAGCTAGGAGCCCCCCAACCAAAAAAAGCACCCCAAATAAGTCAGTGTTCTGCGATTGTAAAATCCATTTATTTAAAGAAGATTGAGGTTTCCAAGCCTTATGATGGTACTTAACATATTTAAAAATATGCACTGCAAAGCTCTCAAAGTTCCTGAATTCATCCATAGGGAAAAAAAAATGGCTTGCCACTTCTAATGGACTCCACCCAACTTGGAGCAGAATCTGTGGGGTACACGCCCCCAGAAGAAAAGGCATTGAAATGACTTGTCTCTATATCTTTCCAGGAAAGTGTATTAAATATAGATATGCTCTCACCCCCACCGGCTCTAGGCTGCCCATTTTCCTCCCACACTCCACAGCCCACGAAAACGAGGAGAAAATTAGCAAGCCTGTTTAAGCTCTTGGATACCTGATGGCAACAGATCCGAGGGCCCCAGCTTTGTGTCTCTTAGAACATTCTGTCCCAGGCTTTGACGCCATTCCATCAGCCAGGTTGACACATGCCAATTAGCTCTGAGCGATTCACGGCACTCTCACCTCACATACTTGCCCGTCCTCCAAGCAGCTCCCATTTGTTTCCCAATATGCCACTAAATGAGACTTCTGGATGACAGTTCAGATGTGGCAGGAAGTGCTTATTTTAATTCAGACCCCTCGTGCCCAGATAGCAGGAAGGACCCAGGGCTTAGTGACAAATGTCTCTAAGCAGGAGAGTCCACTTCTGACAGCATGAAAGGCAGGAGTCACTTGGAAAGACATTTTGTATCTTTATAGATGCAACAAAAGTTTCTAGAACTCTTCCAAAAGAAAAAGAATGCGAGAGAGAGGAGAGGACCAAGGAAGGAAGGAAAGAAACAGAAGAGGAAGGGGCGGCCGCAGTGGCTCACACCTGCAATAGGTTGCAAAGTACAATTCTCACAGAGCAAAGGAAGCCAAGTCCCGAGCCAGCCCTGCTCCAGAGCGATCTCAGGCAGCTTCCGCCATGGTCCTCATAGGTGAGCATCTTCACAGATGGTAGAAGCGGGCACCTTCAGTACCTTTGTCATTACAAAAGCTTCAGAAGCACCGCACATGAGCATCACTCTCTGGGTGATGCTGTGCTGCGTGCAGACATATTTGAGAGGGAGCCGAGGAGACGGGATAAACTGTCAAAACTTCTGGTAACCATAGAAGCTGTTTGACGGCACACTGGGTTTGTCGTAGGGGGAAAAAACGGAACTATATTATACAACTGAAACCGAAACAACCTACTTGCAGATTGAAGTCACAAAAATACTAATTCTTCCCTTAATATCTCATTGCTCTCTTCTCGTGTCAATGTGCGTGTGGCTCTTTGTCATTTTGGTTTTGGTTTTTACATCTGCACTAGATGCCACCATCTGTTAACCCACTCCACCCCAATCAACATTTAAGATACCTTGTAGTATCTTAAACGACATCTCGAGGTGTCTCTGAAGGAGCAGAACGGCCCCACTTCTCAGGCATCATGAGACTCGACTTACTTGGGTTTGAAATTTAGTTTTTGTTTTCATTGGCTGGCTAAGACAAGGGGTTTCATTGGCTAGCTGAGACAAGAGTGTTCATTGGCTGGCTGTTTGGCGGGTTGGCCAGTGGACAATGAGTTTCAAGGATCCTCTTCCGAATCCCCTCACCCCCCACCCCCGACCACGTGCTGGGATTACAAACCTTTGCCGCCTCTTTGGACTTTTTAAATGTAGATTCTGAGGATAAAACCATGGTCCAAAACTCTACTGAACTACCATCCCCCCAGCCTTCCAAAGATCTTAGAGCCAGAAGTAAGAGCCTGACTCCAAAGCTAATCATTTCATTTGATTGGCTTGGGGGCTTATGGGCGTTTTGATTTCTTATTCTTCCTGGGGGGGGTGTTGGGGGGAGTGTACTGTTTGTAGACAAGGTCTTATGTAGCTATGGCTGACTTTGAACTCCTCATCTTCCTGACTTCACTTCCCAAGCCCAGGGATTATGGGTATGTGCCACCGAGCACCAACTGGCTGAGAAGAAACTCTTGTTGCTGGCCATGTCTGGCTTTGCTCTGTACTAATCCATTTTGGAAGAGATATGAGAAGAGTCTCATGAATCGTTTTGATGATGATGATGATGATGATGATGATGATGATGATGATGATGATGATACCTTTTTAGGATTTTGGTTTTTATTTACAATTATGTGTGTGCTGTGTGCATGTGTGCACATGGAAATGTGGCATCTGACACCTGGAACTGGAGTTACAGATAGTTATGAACCATCTGATGTGGGTGCCTAGAACTCAACGAGGATCTTCTAGAAGAGCAACTCATCTCTCCAATGACACCAAGGGCACCACTCCTTCCCCTTTCGCTGTGTATAGATTCCAGCATCAGTTGCTGATGATTGTAACTAGTAAAATGCCCCTAAAATTGTGTGTCAGCAGTTTTTCATATTTGCATGCCTTTCTGTTTAGAAGTTTGCTTTTGTCTTTTAGGTTTTTTGTTTTTTTTTTTTAGAAAAAGTCTCACACTGTACTTCAGTCTTACCTAGAATTCACTATGTGGCCCAGCCTTGCCTCAGACTCATGGCAATCCTCCTGCCTCAGATTTCCCAGTTGCTGTGATTACAAGTATATAGCAGCCTAGTAGAGATGATCACTTTGACCATCATAATTATAGATTGTGACAAAAAGATCAAACCCAAATGTCCCTGCCCCACAGCTTTTGAGATCCACTATATCCCCAGGCTGTGCTGGTTTTAAATTTATCTAAAATTCAAAGAAAATCCTCCCTAAGTGCCTTGAAGACTAACTCAGATAGTACCACAGATAGGTTTGCAGGGCAGGGAAGCCACACTCCCTGAACAGGCCCGGGAAAGCCAGCCTACTCCTCACACCGTCCTCTCTTGCACATGCACCTGCCTCTGCCTCTGCAGCACAGGCCCTCTGGGTCCTTCGCAGACGCCGCTCTAATAAATACCCAGCCTGCCTTCCCAGATGCATTCAAACCATCTCAAGTATTCCACGCCCATTTTTCTTTACCAGACAGCTGCAGCCAGGAAAGGTTGAATGGGCACGGAAGTATATCATCTTTCTTTACATCACCTACACAATTAATTCAAGTAAATCTTCAGGCAATGCTTGATGCATCTGAGGGACCTTATTAGTGACGACCTCCGAGGTTTTCTTGTTTTATTATCTAAAACATTAGGAAAGATTCCACTCTAAGGGTAATTAAGAAGCTTTCCAGCAGCAGCAGGGCACGGTGGAGGCAAATGACAGAGTCGTCCAGGAAACAAGGCTTCTAAAAGGCTGCGGGCCCTGGATGCACCAGCTCGTGACACACAACCTTAAGGTCCCCAAACCACTGCATCTCTGTTGCCATAGCAACAAAAGGAATGTCCCTGAGAGTGGTGACTCACTCTTCACAGCAACACAGCCAGCCTTGCTAGAATGAAACAGTCGGAGAGCTGACTGAAGAAAAGCCACAGGAGAAGTCAGAGGAGGAGAAAGCATCTTAGATATGGACAGCACAGAGAAGACACGGGACCCAAGTCCCAGACATTGGGGTCCAGCCTTTACGGCTGACTGACTGTGTGACATTGGGCAAGTTACACAAGGCTTACAAATGGAAGACATCTTGGCCGCAGAACCAGGGAAAGGCAGGTACCCCAGGTGGTGATGGGGCTGAGAGTGAAGCTAGCTGGCGCCCCTGGCAGATCAGAGTCTCGGCAGCTGTTGGCATTAGTGTTGATAACTGGAAGACGGGTCTTGCCAGCTAGCGTTCACTTATCGCTTTCCACAGCTTTGAGATTCGATCACATGTTTACAGTATTTTCCTCTTTTCTGTACTTTTTGATGCTGATGGAAGTTCGAACTTTCTGGAACCTATAGGAAGTATCATCCACATGCCACCCAGACACATCTCCTGATTGTAATATCTTGTCAGATCAATTTATTTTTAAGAAATAGTAAAGAAGGGACTAAAGAGATTGCTCAGTCTGTAAAGCACCCCCAGATATCTAGGGGGGGCCTTAGTTTAATGGCAGAACCCACTATCACACACACACACACACATACACACACATATACACACATACGCACATATATACATACACCACACACATATAACCACACATACATACAGACACATATATACACACACCACACATATATGCACATATACACACATACACACATACACACACATGTATACATGCACATACCACACAGATACACACAGGCATACACACACACACACAGACACACAAACTATATTCAGTGACACACATCTGTGATCCGGTGCTGGGGAAGCGGACACAGAGAAACCCTGGAACCTGTGAGTCAGTCAGTCTAGCTGAATTGGTGTGCTCCAGGCTATTGGGGGACCCTATCTCAAAAGCTAAGATGGAGGGCAACTGAGGAAGACACTCAGTTTGCCCTCTGACCTCCACATGTATGTGCACATGTGAATACAGAAGATAATCAGAGCTCATATCTATTTCTGTCTCCCCTGCTTTTTTTTCTCCCCTCAGGTGACTCCCACTCAGGTTTTTTGGTTTTTCTGTTCTGTTTTGTTTTTTACTACATAAGCACTGCCCTAGCTGGCTTTAACTGTCAACCTGACATAGCCTAGACACACTTTAGAAGGAAATCTCAGTTGAGGAACTGCTCAGGTCAGACTGGACCTCAGCATGCGTGTCAGGGACTGTCTTGATGGTTAAGCAAGTCAGGAGTTTCTGCCCCAACTTCCTTCTGTGATAGACTCTGACCTGGAACTAACCCTTTCCTCCCCAGCTTGCTTTGGTCTCAGTGTTTCATTTCAGTCATAGAAATTCTAACTAAGGCAGAAAGCTTTGTTCCCAGTAAAGAGGTGGGAACTTTAAGAGGCGTGGCTTAGTTAGTGCTGGATCCATAAGTCAAGGTCATGCCCTTGGCTGAGATTAAGGCCAAACTCAGCACGTGTTGGGGCTTCCTCCTACTGCTGTGACCAAACGCCTAACAAGGAAGGGTTTGCGTTGGTCAGCACGTTTTATCACAGCAACGGAAAGCAAGCTAGGGCAAGACCATACTCATAAGTCACATATTTTTATATTTGAAGCTTCTATGGATTGTAGTATAAGATACATTTCTTTCTAAGCTTGTTCTGTATAGCTGCTTTGATTTCTATACACATAAACACCCTCCTCTCAGTTTTCACTGCTGTGTACTAATCCATCCCAAAAATGTGTCTACAATTTGTGCGTTCGTCTACTACTGCAGACTGCATGCGCCGTCTCCACATTGACATTAGTACAGACGGTGCCACAAAGAACATTCTCAAACGACTCCAGGAACAGCTGCATCTGCCAGCAAGGAGGCCTCTCTGATGTGGGCCCACAAGACTTGTTTAGGAGGCTGAGAGGTCAACCCCACTTCCATAAAACACGGAGGAGGGACTCTCCTTTCTGACATGCTGACATTTCAGTGGCTGAAGAGAAAGACACCCGGGGGTCTCAGCAAGATAAAGCAATAGCCGTCAGCAATAGCCACCGCTTGCACACGCTCCCTCCCTAGTCTACTTAGGAATTCCTTCCTGGGGGTTGGTAGCAGTGAGAGGAAGGTGATTAAGGGTAAGGGGGACAGCAAAGCCCAGGTACTTGGAAAGGACAATAGGAAGGAGTCTTAGGTGAGGAGAGAGGACCAATGGGAAGGAGGCTTAGGTGAGGAGGGAGGACCAATGGGAAGGAGGCTTAGGTGAGGAGGGAGGACCAATGGGAAGGAGGCTTAGGTGAGGAGGGAGGCGGAAGAGGAGTAGTGTAGAGGAAGGTGGGTGGGGACCAACGACTAGATCTAAGAATGTTTGAAAAGACCATATGGAAACCTACTGTGTTATAGGCTTTATAGAAGAGACAGACAGACAGACAGACAGACAGACAGACAGACAGACAGACAGACGTGGAGACTCATACAAAAGAGTTTCGTTGAGTTACACTACCCCAGAAGATATAGATGGCCCAATAGGTATGGAATACCTACTCCCAAGTTGTTGGTCAGGAGCGACTCCAGAGTTTCCCCCAAATAACACACACGCTATGCATTGCCCTTGACTGCCCACCAGCACTTGGCGGGAAGACTAATTGCTGAAGACGCCACAGGCTTTGGTCACAGGACATGAAGACATCAAGCTAGATGGCCAGGGGCTCCCTCCATGGAGACCAGTTTTCATAGAGCTGGAGGGCATTCTGTGGCTGCTGGAGGGATTGCTGTCAGCAATCTCACTCAGCTTTGAGTCCTAAAAGCTACAGTAATGACGTCAAGGTATAGCAATAGTGTCACACATGTTGTGGGGGTGAATGACCCCCTTCAGGCTGAACTTGGTGCCTATTCCATGGGAAGAAACACATACCCCGCACTGTAAATATGCATGGGAAGCCATGCCATGCCTGGGAGCTCACAGGCCCTGGGGATGAGCCTACCGCTAAAGGGTGTGAAGCCACTCTCTCTGTGTTCTCGTTGCTTACTCCTATAGTAGTGCTGTGTCCGCTCTCATAAGAGAAGTTCTAGAAGCTCACAGCTGATCAACATGCAGAGAGGGAGGGAAAGAGGGCTCAACCACAAATCACATGTGATCGTACACACCTGGAACCCAAGCTCTAAAATGAATCCTAGGGGGTTATTAGCTCGTCAGTCTATCCAAACCAGGAAACTCTGGGCACAATTACACACTGTCTCAGAAAATAAGGTAGAAAGCACTGGACAACCTCTGAGTTCTACATACATGCAAATACATGGGCAAGCACACCCATAAGCATGTGCACATACATGTATATGCCATATAAAAATACACACATGCACATACATGTGCACACATACAGAGAGACACACATACATGCACACATACCCCACACACACATACATGCATGTGTACACACACATACACACACAACCACACACACGTATACACATACATACACACACATGCACATATACACACACAGCTATACACAACCACACACACTCACACACATGCACACACAGGCACACAGATGCATATGTGCACACACCACATACAATACACATGCACACACATGAACATACATACAACACACATACACACACATACACCCCCCATGCACATGCATGCACATGCACACACACACAAGTACTCCTTCCTGGAAGGATAAAAACAAATGAGCTTAATGTTCTCAACTCCTGATCTTGTGTTACGAAAAGGAAGCGCACACCGAGGATCTCCCGCATAGGCTGGAGGAGGAGGATTCTCTTGATGGAAAGAATTCCATGAGCATTGGAATTGCAGGAGAAACTCTCTGTTTCTCACTGGCTGTCAACTTACAAACCAACAAGTGTTCTTTAGACCCAAGTCTGTCAGGACTTCTGCTTCTGGCCAGAGAGGAACCAAGAAGCTAGACACGTGCAGAACCTTGCTGCTCTAGACGTGGGAGGTGTACAAGGTGATCTTTGCAGCTTTCTTGGGTGACTTGCTATGGAGTTTCCAGGGTGTGGCACAGAAAAGGAAACCAGGCCTAGGAGTCTCCTTGAATTGAGGAGAAGGAAGTAGAAATGGAGGTGGATCAAGGTCACTGGAGGTCACAAGATAGAGCACTGGAAAGGATGCTCAAAGGATTCGGGAGCCATGCAAAGGGCGCCTCCAAATAGTCATGTAAATACAGATTCACACAGGTATCTGAGAAAACCATCCGAGGCCACAGGAAAACCAACCCACAGGATTATAGATGGCCATCCAGCTACTCGAACCCAGAAATAGAATGACACCTGTTCCCAACACCAAGCATGGGAACGTTCACTATATGTAAGGCATAGATCTCCCAGGAGGAGAAAAATTAACTCCAGACTCAAGCTGCTGAGGACCTAAGTAACAAAGCATAAAAAACAAGACCTGAAATGTTTCATCTGATTCCAACTGATGCAAGCATGCTCCAGAACAAAGGTCATGAATATTTATAGGAGTCGGAATGTAGCAAGCCTCCCAACTTGGTGAACTCGTAATGTGGGAGATGAAACGGAAAATTCCCAGGTATGCAAAGGAGCAGGGAATGTGACTTCTAATGAGGAAAATCGATCACAAGCAAATCAGAAATTATACAATGACGGACTTAGTGGGTAAGAAGATCGAAGGCAAGCAGGGAAGGTGTGGGGACTGGAAACAGGTCCACACAAAGTTTCTAGAGATGGAAACTGCAAGCAAAATCGAAGGCACAACTGGAGTGAGAACACGATGGGTGAGAAGGACAGAAAATTAGATGACCTGTGCATACACTCAATGGAAATGACCCAGACTAAGAGGAGAGATAAAAAGGCAGGCTGTAAAGGCGGGGCTTTAAGAGTTCACACCCACCCTTGGCTACTCAGTGAGTTCAAAGTCAGCCTGTCCTACATGAAACCCCAAATCCAAACAAGAACTACAGAGAGAGAGAGAGAGAGAGAGAGAGAGAGAGAGAGAGAGAGAGAGAGAGAGAGAGAGAGAGAGAGAGAGAAAGAGAGAGAGGGAGGGACATGTGGGGAGGAATGAAACAAGTATCCATGAGAAAGTCAAGAAAGCTTTCTGTGGATAAAGTTCCCAGTGGAGGGGAAGGGACAGGAAAAGGTTTTAAACAACAACAAAAACAAAACTATTACTGTGTATGTCCAAGAAACTTAGTGAGCCCCAAGTACAAGACACACAGACAAATGCTGTCGACTCAACAAGATCATCGTGCTCAAATCTAGCAATGAAGATAAAGCTTCAGAAAGAAGTTAAAAAGATGCGTTGTGCACGAGAAACAAAGACATGGATAGCTTTGGGGTTTTTTTCACAAGAAATGATAGGGGAAAGCCAAAACCCATACAGACACTTCTTGAAAGTTCTGAAGGAAAAACCTAGCAAATGGGATTTTTAAAAAGTGATAACTGAAATGGTATCCTGGGGAATGGTTACGCCATGGTCCAGAGAGAGACTTTTATCATTTATGTGTCTCTGAAACGCAGCTGTCTAAAGCAAAATGAATAATGATAGAGTCTAAGGTTGAACACATTGCATGAATTTTAAATATGTGAGATTCATAAAGGGGTGAGGCTAAGACACAGAAACACAAGGCTGCCGTGCTGTGTTTGGGGCTGTGTCACCTGACCGTGAATTGTGATGTTATGCTGTCTATGACAACAAGCAGGTAACACTGATAAGTCAACGAAGCACAAAGCATGGAATCATAAGAATTCTCTTAACCCAGAAGAAGGTGAGAAAGGGGGAAAGGAGAACAAACAACACGTTAAAAGCAGAAAAATAATAGAAACCTAATTATACTTCTTAACCATATTAAAGGTAAATGGTCTAAATACTTCAAATAAAGGACAGAGATTCTTAGATTGTAAGACCTAATTATATGTTGTCATAAGAACATAGACCTTAAATACAAAGACAAAATTTGTTTAAAACTAAAAGGAGAAAGGAAAATATCCCCTGTGAAACACTAATACAAAGAAGGTAGAGCTGTGCATGGTGGCAAAATGGTATCATGCAGTGTCGAGGAGGCTCAGGTAGGAGGGTTCAGATCTTAGATGTTCCCTAAAGGCTGTGGGCTGAAGGCTTAAGCCCCGGCCTGTCCAGCTGTCAGCATGTACTTCAAGTCTATAAGGTGGGGCCTAATGTTAGATTATTGGGGTAGGTGGGGCCTAGTGTAAGGAAGTTAGATTATTGGGGTCCATATCCTTCAAGGTCATAGTGGGGTTCTGGCCATCCCTTCCACTGTCTCTATTTGCTCCCCAGTGGTGAACAAGCCTCTGCCATTCCCTTCCCACCATGAGGGCCCCACACCTCAGATCCAAAGGCAAAAGTCCAATAGCCATAGGATCTCTGGAACCAGGAGCCAGTGTAAACCTTCCCCTGACTGTCCTAGTGTTGTGTCACAGCAACAGAGAGCAGACTGACATGGTACAATTTGAGATTTCAATATCGTATTCAAAGGAATAGCCAAAATAATCTCTAAAATGGCCATTAAAACAACACCTAATATTCTATTTGCACACCTGTACAAAGTCAATTTTTTTCTCACTCAATGTTGACAGCGGGTACAGGTTCGAGACCCCAGTCTGTCTTTCATAAAGCCAAACATGAGAGAAATGTGCAAAGATACAGAACCATGTCATGTCGTTCTGCATGAGATCTCATTTTCTTTCCAAATATATTGTTATTTTTATTATACATTTTGGTCAGCACAAAATGGTTTTGTTACTGTTGTTTTAATGAGTTAATACATATTTTAGTAATCGCTCAGTTTTAATGTCTAATACTGTACATATTACAGCTATAAGTCATAAGCAGATAATCCTGGGAGCCCTGAAGAGGCTCCATGAGAGGGGATTGTATGTGTGTATGTGTGTGTGTGTGGTGTACATGTGTGAGTGTGTATGTGTACGTATGATGTATGTGTGTGTGATGTGTGGGTATGTGTATGTGTGGTATATGAGTGTGAGTGTGATGTGTGTATATGATTATATATGGTTGTGTGTGTATCTGATTGTATGTGTGTGCAGTCCCCTGGGAGGCACAAAGTCAAGAGAGTGGGACAGAGCAGGACTCTGAACAACAGAGCACCTCCTGAGCCTCCTGGGCCCATGCAGACAAGTGCTCCAAGATACCTAAGCCACGTGGGGGACTGGGAGGCATAGTGGTCGGAGAAACGTCCAGACAGGGAGGAGAGGACCTTGGAGGAAGCCTGAGGCTAGGAGGTGGGGTGCAAGACTCTAAACTACACTGTCCTCTGGACAGGCCCACTAAGCTAAAGGAAAGAAGAGACCAAGTAAGGTTGGCTGCTCTCCCTGTGACTTCTGGCTTGGGTCCACTCTGACCACCACTCCACCACCAGAGCCTGGCTGGCATTAATATAAGCCCCACAAGTAAGCTAATACGCCCTGGCTGTGGCTGTGGTGCGGCCTGCTGGCCTTTCCTTCCTGGGCTGAGTATCTGCCGTACACTTGAACCCAGAAAACTGCCAGGAAGAAGTACTTTTAAGAGTCTCTGTGGCTGGCAGGGGCATATATGCAGGCATTACTACCAAAGTGAGCAGTCTGAGGGTCTTCGTGCCTGTGCCCAGCTGCCTCAACCCTCAGACAGATCACTGCATCCCACATTGAAGACATGCCCACCATCAGATGAAATCTGCCCCACACCCTTCCAGAGCTGCCTCAGGGGCCTAGCCAGGTTCCCCTTCTGCCCACCAGCACAGAGACACATCTCCATCGTCCAAAGCTGGCTCAGTGGACATGTAGAGGAGGCACCAGTGCTGCCAGCCAGGGAGTGACCACACCGCCACTCAAACCAGCAAGCAGAAGGCGAGTACCACAACACAGACCGAGCTCGGATTGAGATTAAATAGCAGCGGCGGCAGGAAAATGCAGGCTGGCGGGTATCGATCCCAGGGTCAGGGAAATATATAACTCAGGTTCCTTTGTCCCTTCCCCCAGGCCCAGTGGACCTCCCTCCGGGTTGTGCTTTTGGCCTTTGGCTTAATTGCAGATATTTAAATGCAGCGTGGGTGTCACTATCGATCCTCAGAGCAACACTTTAATGTAGATGTTCGTCCTCTCAGGAACTGTGGCACCCAGCAAGCGGTGTGTGTGTGTGTGTGTGAGTGTGTTCTACAAAGGGAAGCCATCTCTTCTCCACATTGTCCCTCATGACAGATAATACAGCAGAGCTTAGCTTGACTACTTCTTTTCCAGCTCTCTAACTCCTTAACCAGGGATCCAATGGATTCTGGGGCCAGGAACCCCAACATTGCTCCTCTAGAAGCCAGTGGGATGAGAGCCTTCAGGAAGAACATAAATAGGAGTGGGCAAGGGAAGTCTGTGCCAGAGAAGATAGTGAGTGTGGATCCTGGGGGAGAGTCAGAGGCAGCCCACGCTTGCACTTTCCCACCCAGAGTTCTCTTCACAGACTGACCGACAGCGTGGCTTTTCCTTACTCTAGGCGAGAACACAGATGGGTGCCCGGAGTGGCCCCTAGAGCCTCCTCCCACCCTCATCCATCTCCAGGCACTATGGCCCAACAGTCTGACCAGTCTGGGAGGCATTGCTACCCTGTCCCTGCCAGAGGTATCTCCAGCCCTGGTCTTTGCGAAGGACATCCCTTAAAGGGACCTCCCTGTCAAGAGCCACATTCGGCTGGCACTTGGTCCTCTCTGACCCTTGGGGAAGACCTAATCCTGCTCACGGTAGCTCAGGCTTTCCCAGACCACCCCCTCTTTTTCCACTTTGCAGTCTTTAGCCCAGGTCACCGAGAGACCTGTTGCAGCCACCCCCAGCCCTCAAGAAGAACCACCCAGCCAGAGGCAACCTCTCGGTTATTTTCTTGTCTCCCCAGTATCTGCCCAGGCCCAGGCCCAAGTACATTTGCATCCTCCCCGAGTGAGCACGAGCACCGCGTGCTGACAACATGGGCTCCTTGCAATCCTTCCAAGGCCCTGCAAGGTGCCTTTGAGCTGCAGAACCCCTGGCTATTCACCTGTGCACCCCTGAAGGTTGGACCGTCCCTCCTCCCTGGGGTACAACTTCACGGCCACTGCCCTACCCCCACCTGGCTGTTTGCTGGAGTCTCCAGCCCTGCTGCGCCAGCTACCACAGGGGAGAGATCATTACATTCCGATCAGCCACCACAGCAATAGGTCAGGCTTCCAGAAGCCTCCCCCAAACGCTGATTAATGGGCAGGAGCAGCCCCTGCGCATCTCATTGCACACACGGCCGCAATGAAACCATCTTTGCTTTACAGTTCTGTGCAGGACATAAAAGTGGGAAGTACCCCAGCCTTCCGAGGGAGCAGGCTATGAATACAGAAGCAGCCCCGGGTTATTAATCCAGCACCATTAGTCTTAGGGAGTCACCCAGCACTGACCCCCTAGAAGGAAATCTCTCCAGCTGTCCATTCCTCATTTCAAATTATCCATACAGTTCCCGTACCAACCACCGGTGAGTTATTTGATATTTTGGCGAGGAAAGTAAACAATATAAAAAGCAGCGGAACTTGGGGTACTATAAATTCCAAGCAAGTTATTTTCGGAGAGAGGAAGGCTGATTCATAGGGTTCTCTGCTTCCCAGGACTAATTTGGTTTGCTTTTTTTCCCCCTTTTATTAATAGGAGGTTAGCACTCCGGAAAGATCACATTTTTGTTCTCCACTGCACCTGTCAAGGGGATCCCAGGCTCACAGCCCGGCGTTTGAAAGTTTATCCCAGAATGGTTTTCATGGAACAAACACAGCTCTCACCGCATGCTTCAAAACCGTGGGATGGCAGGCACTTTGGTTCTTAAAGGCTGACATGGTATGGCTAGTACAGACTGCCAGAAATCCCCGGCACATCGCTTGTCCGTCCTTCCGTTCCTCGGGAGCAGAGAGAACAGTCTCGGGCTTGTATTTTCTTCCATTTTTTTTTTTCAATGGATGGGGTCTGGCAGTGGTTTGGGTTTTTTGTTGTTTGTTTCCCCACCCCACCCTGATGATTTTCACAAACCTCCTTACCTCTTCTTTTCACTATTATGCTGAGCAGTGGTCATGTCTGACACCTCACTTCTGCTTTGGTTCTGTCTTCAGCCTATTCAAGCCTGCGTCCTCTTCTCTCTCCTCTCCTTCAGGGACTCTGCAGGATGTGTGTTGGGCCATCATGTCTCTGCTCTCCACCTTTACCCAGGTTGCTATCTGGATGATGTTCATCAGTCTGCTACCTGACTGGCTTTTTCTTTAGCAAAATGAATATTCTTTTGTTTATCTTTTCAGTTAGGGGGTTCAGAAGGTCTAGTTTTCATTTAAAATAATGGTTCTTGTTGTTTTGTTTTGTGTTTTGAGACAGGGTTTCACCACATTGCCCTAGCTGGCCTAGAACTCTATGTAGGCCAGGCTGGCCTTGAATTCACAGAGATCCACCTGCCTCTCTGCTTGAGTTCTGGGATTAAAGGTGTGCACCACCATACCTGGCCCTAAATAATGTTGTTGTTGTTGTTGTTGTTGTTGTTGTTGTTGTTACTAAAAGAGTTGACCACTTCTTTAAAATGTCAACTTCTTCCCACCAGCTCTTACTCATTTCTTATATATTTTATTTATTTCACTTCTTCATACTTGGTATACTATCTGTGGTAGTCTGAATGAGAAATGTCCTCACAGGCTCAGGTATTTGAACGCTTGGTTGTCCTTAGGTGGCATATTTTGGGGAGGTTACAGAACTTTCAGGAGCTAGGCTTTGGAGGAAATGCATCATGGAAGGTGGGCTTTGAAAGTTTGTAGCAAGGCCTCACTTCCTGCTCTGTTCCCTTTACTTCCTGTTGTGCTCTCTTTACTTCCTGTGTGTGAATGAAACAAGATCTCTGTGCTTCTCAACTGCCAGGCAGCCTCATGCTCCAGCCGCAATGCCTTCCCCTACGCAATGGCTGTCTTCTCAGGGTTAAAATGAGATAAAATTTTATCTGAGATAAAATGAGCCTTTCCTTCCCTGTGTCGTCTTTGTCAGGCTCTGTATCATAGCAGAGTTACTAACATACGATCATCCCCGGGTGACTCCGTCATCCTCGGGCGACTCCGTCATCTCTGTTTTCTGAGACACAGATCCTTTCCAGCAGAATTTGTCTCTTATCTCTTGTGGTAGACTTTCTGGTTGCCTTGATCATTATTGTCTCACATCCTGCCTACCCTGAGAGTCTTCCTGTATCTCCTCATAAGACTCTCTAACATGTCCTAAAGCAGCCTATCAGCCCCAGAGGGGCCCTGTAGCTTACAACCCTTCAGGGTTCCACTTGCTCAGAACCAACTTTTTTTTAGGTTTTTGGCTCAGAGTTTCTATCCACATGTGCAGTGTGGGATATGTTCTCATGACTATGGAGTTTAGAATTGGCCTCTCTGTGTGTTTCAGGTCTTCCTGTATGGTTCAAGAAGTTCCTATAGCAGCTATAGACTGGGAGTGGCCAGGGACTAAGGACATTCCTGTCCCTAAAGAACTCTCTTTTATATTGACTTCCTTCTAGGTCGGTTTTGTACTAGAAACACAGTTCTAACTCTTCAAGCCTTGAGTGATTCACACAGACATGCCAGGACACCCATCTGTCCATCTGTCCATCTGTCCATCTGTCCATCTGTCTCATTCTTTTTTCTGACACCAGCATCCTCCAGTCTTGTCTTTTGGAGTGAGCTTTTGGTGTTTTGTTCATTATAACCAATCCAATGCTTCCCTGGGGCTCGAGGGGGAGGGAAGAGAGCCCTACACAGCACAGTCACACTTGATCAGAACATCAACTAGAGCCAACCTAGAGCCTGCCCAGGGGAGCAAACATCTTACCTAACATTTGCAAAGCTACACCAACCCCAGTCACAGCAAGCCATCCTTCAAACCCCTCGGTATATGGCCAACAAATAGCCTGTCATCAATATAGAGTCAGACCCAGGCTTTGGGCCGCCCTCAAACTGCTGGGACTTCAGAGTGAACCAAGCACTTTGCCTGGCTATTCTAAACACTGTGCTGTAACAATCATGGCCTTTGAGACAAAGGGTGTTCATTCACATGCCAGATAAATCAAGGAAGAGACCAGGATGAAACCCCATCCCTAATGTTCTCGCTACATAGATAGTCCACACAGCACTAACCACCAGACACCCAGGAGTCACCGCATACCCTTTCCCTAGCCCCCCTCAGTTACCAGCCAGCTGAAAATTAAAGAGATGGACAATAGAGAGCTCCTCGGCACCGATGTCACAAGGCACGCAGGAGATGAAGGGGCAGCGGCACGAGCCTTGGAGAAGTCAGAGCAAGCCAGTTCAGGTGACCTCAGCTCCAGGGCACACTGCCCATGGCTCCCCACAACCTCTGCACCACACTAAAGTCAGTGCTGGAGACTGTCCGTGCGTGCTCCAACAGTCTAAATGTGCAGAACTTGGCAGTTGGCTGGCCTTGTGGCCTGAGCAGGTCACCTCATTTCCCCTCTGAGCCTCTGGAGACAAACTCGGGAGCTGCTGCATGGGCAGACCTGGTGGGTAGCTGCCACACCTCCCAGATGGCAGTCCCCCACAGTCTGGAGAGGATCTCAAAGTGCCCAGGACCCAGAATTAAACTGCTCCACACAGGGTCTCAGGCTCCCTCTGACAGCAAAGCAGAATGTGTGCCTTCCTGAAAGCTAAATATTGAAACACACTTCTTGTAGCTTTTCCGCTCCAAATACCTGGGGTAATGCAGGCAGGATGGTAAAGCATTGACGTCTGAGGTGTGTTGGCTAAGCTGTGACCAGCAGAGGCCTCATCCCCATGAACACAGATGATACAATTCAAGAACCCCTACCCGCCCTGATGGATATCTGAAGCCAAAGGTAGTGACGAACCCTCACAGTGCTGTGTCAATTTGTTAGATTAGACATACCTGTCTATGATGCGGTTTAATCCATAACTTAGACACAGGAGGGGTTAACAACCAAAACCAAAAACAGATGAGCCATGGTAGTTGTAGAGAAAGTTATGTGAGTGTGGACCCAATTATCGTATTACCCCGGCCTGCCCTTCTTGTGAAGTGTGAGGCGACTTGGTGCCTGCAGGGTACAATGCAAGAGGTGAGCACGTGAGGGGCAGTGGCTTAGTGTCATGTGCTCTGGCTGTCTGGCATCATTGATAATAGGTAACAGAGGGTGAGGACTGCAATGTCACACTCCTGTGACACTGTGGCTACATTAAAGCCAGTCCATGCCTCCCCTCCCCCCTGATTTTCTTCCTCCCACCTCTTGCCCCTGCTCAGTGACCCACGGGTAGTTTTTTTAGGTTTTTCAGATGAGAGGCTGGGGATGTATTTCAGTGGGTAAAGTACTGGCTGTGCGAACAGGAGGGCCTGAGTTAGGATCCCAGAGCCCCTGTAAAAGCCAGGCATAGCTGGGCCTATCCATTGCCCTGGGGCCAGAGAGAGAACTCTATAAAGCCCTAGTCAGCCAGCCCCAGCTGAATCAAACTGGCAAGCTCCAGGTTCCATGAGACTCAGTATCTCAGAAAGAACGAGCAGGAGAGACTAAGGGGGGTACCCAACATCAGCCTTTGGTGTCCACATGCACATGGACAATGTCACTCACACACTCACACACTCTCTCTCACACACACAAACATATACTCTCACACACCCATACACTCTCACACTCAAATATACACTCACACACACGCACATGCACACTCATACATACACACACAACATAAACACATTTATACACACTCATACTTACACACATACTCACCCACCATGCATGCACACTTACACATACTCACACACTCACAACACACTCTTATACATACTCACACTCACATATACACTCACACACTCACCTACCACACATGCACACTCACACACACTCAGAACACACTTACACTCACACATATTCACTCACACATTCACACTCACATACATACTCACACTTACTCACACACTTACCCACCCCACATGAACACACACACTCAGAACACATACTTACAATCACATACATTCATTCACACATTCACACTCACATACACACTCACACTTACACACTCACCCACCACACATGCACACTCACACTTGTACACTCACCCATCACACACTCACACTCAGAACACACACTCATACACATGCACACTCATATACACTCACAACACACACTCTCACACATTCACTCACACACTCTCACACATTCACTCACCCACACACATGCATACAAATCAGAGAAAAGAACAAGATAAATGAGTAGTAGAGTGAAAAGAGAAAGGAAGAAACTGGAGGGCACAAGCTTGACAGGCCCAGTGCAACTGAGGGGCAGAGATGGATAGAGAAACAACACACCCAGGGGGCAGAGAAGGAAACTGATGCGAGGGTGTACATCTCAAAGTTGGAGAAGGGGCAGAATCAGTGCTGGGCAGGGAACTCAGGCCTTCACACGGCACCCTCTGCCCTCATTTCTCACTGCCGTGTGCCTGACTAAGCTCTGTTCGCCTGCTCATCACATTTAGAAGCCACCCAAGGAAACATGGAAGGATTCTCCCCAGCAAGGGTGAGTGTCAAAGCACACCCAATGTCTACATCCAGCTGCTTGTGTGACACATGTCCTGTCCTCAGACTTGTCCTCAGCACACACACACACACACACACACACACACACACACACACACACATGCACACATGTACACACGCACACACACAGGCACACACATGCTCACACACATGTGCGCACACGCACACACGTGCACACATGCACACACACATGCACACATGCACACATACACACGCGCACATGTGCATGCACAGGCACACACATGCACACACGCGCACACACACGTGCACACACAGGCACACACATGCTCACATACGCACGTGCACACACACACATGCACGCACACGCACACACACGCACACACACACATGCTCACACACGCACGTGCACACACATATGCACACACGCACACACACACATGCACGCACGCGCACACACACGCACACACACATGCTCACATACGCGCGCGCACACACTCACACACACACACACACACACACACACACACACACGCACACACACACGCACACACGTGCGCGCGCACACACACATGGTTAGGAGCAGGGAGGGCCCAGGCTCTGTCTGCCCAAGCCTCCGCAGGCTGTAGCAGACATGGCCTGAATCCAGAATGGAGAGGGAGAGGAGGCACTCTGACACCCAGGGAGAAGCAAAGGCTCCAAAGGGACACGATGGACAATGGAGTCACTGTCCCGGCATGCCTGTAGCTCAAGGCCCTACTGCAAGGACAGCCTGGCCCACCCTAGTCTGTGCCCAGCCCTGGGGTGAGATCAGGATTGCATCAGTCCCAGGCTCAGTCCCAGGCTCGTGTCCAGCCCTGCCAGGGGACAGCCAGGGGGACAGGCAGGAAGTTGACCATTCAGGTGCTTTAAGGGGCTCAGACCCTCAGCCCTGGGCCCAGGGTGGTAACAAACCACGTTTATCACCGCCAATGCTCTGCAAATTCCCTGTGTTAGTCAGCCAGCGTTCTGCGGCTGACAGAAACCGGGGATGCTCAACCTATAAAGATGAGAACTTATTGTGGTGGTGGGGAGATGGCCCGGTGCTACATGAATGTCTGGGTCCCCGGCAGCCCCAGAAAAGCCAGATGCAGCAGTGAGTGCCTCTGTGGTTCCAGTGCCCCAGTGGGGGAAGGGAGGCCGAGGCAGGGGAGACCAGCCCACACAGGAGGCAGCAATGAGGCTCTGTCTGCAGCAAGGCAGACAAGCAAGGACCTTCACTCAAGGTTGTTCTCCCTCCAGAAGTACACATATGAAGACAAGAATGCATACAGAATCACGCATGTAGACACACATGTACACAGACATACACGCACACATACACACATGTACACACACATACACAAATACAAACACACACACAGATGGGTACACACAAACACACATGTATACACACAGACATATACATACATACACGTGCACACACAGAGAGACGCATACACAAAGACACATGCACACACCAATGGCCTGCCTTTTAGGAAGTTTTGTTCTGTGACTGGTCTGAGGAGCTCATCATGGTCAGAAAGAGAAGGGAGGAGAAAAGTGCCAGGGTCCCTCTACCTTGTGTAGGGCACATTCTCAGTGGCCAAGCCCCCCAGTAGGCTCACCTTAAGGTTTCCAAGAGCCTGGTGTGGTGGCACACTCCTAGCCCCAGCATTCAGGAGGTGGTGATCAAGGAATCAGGACTTCAAGGTCAGCCTCAGGTACATACTGAGCTCAAGGCTAGCCTGGGCTACATGAGGCCCAAGAGCACTCCAGGTGGGGCAAAGCTTGTAAGACATAGGCCCTGGAGGAACATTTCAGATCCAGGCTATAGCAAGTGTCTCAGCCATGAATAAGCTGAATATGCCCCAAGAATAGAATAAATTACTTCAGGAATTACTTTGTTGGTAGCACGGAGTAACACTGGACATGAATGTACTATCACACAGGCATCTTGGTCACACCAGCGATGCTCCACCAACCCGTATGGGACTCTCTGAGTGACAAGACATCAGCAACTACCTCTGTGGGCACAGCCTAGAGACCTCTGGGCTCACACACACTGTCCCTAGGGAAGAGGAGAAAGACTGTACTGCATGAACCGTTTCATCAGCACAGGAGGCCTAGGAGTTGGGAGCCAACATGGATGTTCCATCATAAACCAGAACTCTGGGAGACAGCTTGGCTAGGCGTCTAAATCAAAGGGAGCCAAGTGTTTACATTCTTGTCTTCTGTCTCGAAGAAGAATTCACAACCCTGGGGCACTGGCAAACCATATCCTAGCTCAGGGTGCCTCGGTTTATGCTGCCGTTGGCCTACAGTTTATGTCATTTCCAATACTGCCACTCCTGCTGGGCTGCCAGGAGCCGTGCCATCCTGTACCCCTTCTTCCTAGTGAGTACTCGGTGAATTACAAACACAGCCCTGACCCATCCCTAGTCCAACTGACATCCTTTGGCGAGCTCTGCTGGCCATGGAGCATGTTGTTGTTCTGAGGGGACCTTTTTAAATGTCCCCAACACATCTTTACAGATGCTGATCAGAGGCATGGGCATAAAGATGGTTCTAGAAGATTCTCAGTGTCAACTTCCCAACTGGCCAGAGAACCCATCGGGGCCCTGGGATCAGGGGAAGACTGGGTTGAAGATACAAGAGATGGCACATCAATGGCACCAATACTGGCCACCTCAAAGCACACGGGAGTCTGCTCCACCTACCACGGTCCTCTCACCAGGATGGAAGAGCGGGGAGCCAGCACAGGAAGAGGCCCTCCATGCTCAGGGGCTGCCACTGATCTTTGCTGGCTGGGGATATTTCAGGTACAATGTGGCCTTCCTGGGGCTCACATTAGAGTTCCCAGGCAGCTCCTGCAGCTGGGCTTACCAGACAGAAACAGGAAACCAGGTCAAGCCTGGGCTTGGCTATTCCAGGCTGGGAGCTCTAACAGCTGTGAAGGGAATTATGTTCATTACGTTAATTGAGACAAAAGCACCCGATTTAATTGTGAACTTGGGACCATTCACTGGGCTCAGGGTCCTGGACCAAAAAAAAAAAAAAAAAAAAAAAAAAAAAAAAAAAAAAAAAAAAAAAAAAAAAAAGAAAGAAAGAAAGAAAGAAAAGAAAAGAAAAAACAGAGAAAGGAAGCTGAGCCAAAGACACAAATTCCTCTCACATGCAACATGGCCGGCTCCTTCAAGCTTCTGCGGTTGTGGCTTCCCTGCTGTGAGGAACTGTAACCAAGACCTGTGAGCCAAAATAAATCATTTCCCCCTTAAACTGCCTCTGTCAGAGTGTTTTATCACAGCAACAGGTAAAGAGGCCAAGACAGATGGCTTGACCCTAACACAGGAAGCACACCTGTAGGGAGGCCCTCAGAGGCAGGGCACAGATGCATCCTGAGCCTGGGAAGACTCCTACAACGGCGCTTTGCTCGGCACTCTCTGGCCTTGCTAGCTGCATCTGTGGTTTAAGACTGGCAAGGCACAGCAGAGGAAGGCCGGGAAGCCTGTAGCACGGCTATGTAGTTCTCTAGAATTCATATGATGCCCTGTGTGGGTCTCATCTCTACCTGTGCTTTCTGCAATAAAGATGATAACAGGGTGTGCCTTCTCAGGGCGAGCCCAGTGAGGCCGCCCTCCACCACGCCCTCCGCCACGCCCTCCGCCACGCCCTCTACCAGAAGCACGGAGAAGAGCCCTTCAGGTCTGCTCAGCCCGGACTGTAGCGGGGTCTCCCTTCACTGTGGCTTCCGGCCAAGCCTGCCTGAGACCACAAGAAAGCCTGCTCAGAAGTCACCTTCTGACTATCTGTGGTGAGTGAGTCCACAACTCGGCCAGCTCCGGAGTGACCTGGGCAGGCCTCTTGACTAGCTGGAGCCCAGGATGTCAAGCAATCAGGTATCTGCAGACAGGACAGCTCAGAGGATGGAAAAGGCCTCCTGTGCAATGTCCTCCATGAAGGAGGCTTCGAGCAGCAGATCGTCCAGCAGAAGGCCTGGAGGCCAAGGCCTCAGGAGCAATCCCCAAGGCTCACCAGAAGGACTTAGATTGTTACCATCACTCAAATGATTTTGGAGAAACAGACACGAGCCCCCCACCCCACACCTCTGCTGAGGCAGGAGCAATGAATTATAGGCTAAGGAAGCCAGCAGCCATCACACTTGTATGCACACAGTCAGTCTAAAATGGACCACCTGCAGGATGTCACCGTAAACCTGGAGACCCCAGTGATGGAGGCAGGAGGAAAAGGAAAGACGTGTGAAAGTGAGGCAGAGCTGAAGGGGCATCACCTCTCTCCAGCTAAAGGAAGCTATGAAGACAAGGGTAGGCAATTCATTTCCTCCAAACACTCAAGGTCTCAACAGAGACTAGCACACAGTAGGTCAAGCAGATGCTTGCCTAAGGAGCATTCTGATCAGGAGTGGGCAGATAGGTGGGGAAAGAGAGAGCCGTGTGTGTGTGTGTGTGTGTGTGTGTGTGTGTGTGTGTGTCTATCTGTCTGTACACGCATGTGTACATGTGTACACACACATGTGCATGTGCAAGTATGTGTACGAGTGGCTGTACACATGCCTGCATGTGGGTGTGCATGTGTGTGTGTGCATGCACATGGATGTGCATGTACACCTGTGTGCATGTGGGGTGAGCAGCTACACGGTTTACACTGGGACTGGGGACCCAAATTGGGTCTTCATGCTTATACAGCAAGCACTTTACCAAGTGAGCCAAACTCCCCAGCCTGAAAATGTTAGTTCTACAATAGTAGCTCACTCAAAACTCATCTGCATGTGAGTATGTGATCAACATGTCAGTATACTCCAGGCACATGTCACACATGCATATCACACAGAGAATTCTCCAAGCACATGTCACACATGCGTATCACACATAGAATTCTCCAGGCACATGTCACACATGCATATCACACACAGAATTCTCCAGGCACGTGCCACACATGCATATCACACACAGAATCCCTTTCATCACCTAAAAATATGTGCTACATTCAAATGAGCGACTGGATAGGAAAAGGAACTTAAGCAAAGTCACATGGCTAGAACCAGCACCCAGGATCACAAGCCAAAGGTTCAGAGGGTCCAGTCTGGAGCCTGCTTCATTCCAGCACCATTTCTGAGGCCCACAGGAATGGAACACCACAGACCAAGCCTGCTGAGCCCTCACACGGCTGAGGCCTTCTCCTACAGCACAGGAGCTGCTGATGGCTGCCGGCAGCTGGGCAGAAGAAAAGGGAATCTGGGGTGGGAGCAAGAGCTTAGCACGTCAAGCGTGTGCTTAGCCAGACATGAGTTCAGTTCCCAGCACCCACACCAAGAAGCTTAACCATTGTAACTCCAGCTCTAGGGTTCCCAACGCCCTCTTCTGGCCTTCCTGGTCATCTGCATTTACATGCACACACATACACACACAGACACACAGACATACGCGCACACACATACACATATATGTAATTTAAAATAAATCTTGAAAAAGAAATAGGAGCAGCATATGAGCAAGCTGCAGGCCTGCCTCATAAGTAAGTAAATGTATGTATGTGTGCATGTGTGTGAATGCCACCTAAAGAATGACACTCAAAGTTGTTCTTTGGCCTCTACACATATACACACATACACACTTCATACATATCACACACTCTGCACAGATGACATATACACACAAACACACATATACACACATAAACACACACATGGATATAGACATATACATACATACATGCACACAAACACACATACACACTTACACATGCATATAGATATAAATAGACATACATACACAACACTGAAAAGTGCCATACATACATACATACATACATGCACACATACATACATACATACATACATGCATACATACATACACACACATACAGAGAGAATATTGAGAAGTGTCAATATTCCTCACACTCAGAATCACATATCACCCCCATCCCAGATGGCAGCTGGTGATATCCTGAGGGCAGACGATGGACCTGGGACACAGCAACAGCTGGGTGACCCAGGCTGAGGGAAGGCGCTCACCCAAGGCACGGGGTGGGTGCCTTAGTCAGAGTTACTAATGCTACGATGGAACACCATGACCAAGAGCAACTCGGAGAGGAGAAGGGTTATTCAGCTTACACTTCTACATCACTGTTCATCATCAAAGAAGGGCAGGGCAGGAACTCAGACAGGAAGGGATCCTGGAGGTGGGAGCAGATGCAGAGGCCACAGAGGGATGCTGCTAATTGGCTTGCTCCTCGGCCCAAGGATGGCACCACCCTTCATGGACTGGGCCTTCCCCCATCAATCATTAATTAAGAAAAATGCCTGAAAGCTGGATCTTATGGAGGCCCTGTCTCTATTGAAGTTTCTCCCTTCGGAGACCTCTAACTTGTGTCGAGTTGACACAAAACTATCCAGGGCGGTGGGCCTGCACAGCCCATCTTACAAGGCTTGCCTCTGTGGAGGGGCAGTAAGAGGAGACAGGGAGGCCATCAGGACACCCACCTCGGCTCTCCTGCTGTACCCAGTGAAGCTGTCACCATGCTGTGAGAACCACTGTCACCGTGCTGTGAGAACCACTAGGCTTGTCCACACAGCAGACAAGACCCTCTCAGAAGACCCGCCTAGCAGGGCCAGGTAAAGGAAAAGAACGGGGGCTTGCTCTCCCCGCATCTGTTCCACAAGATACTCTATCCTGTAATTTTCTAAATTTCTTGACTTGGAATAATAAGATCAGAGGCTCCAAGCAGGAAGACAGTTTACACCTCATTTAGCTTGTGGTGTCTGCATCAAGGCGCCCTCGGGTATCTGAAAAAGCATTCCATGTTCTTTCTCTGGGAAAAGCACTGGAAGTCTCCGCCACTGAGCAGCTCCCAGGCTGCCCTGCTCACCTCGGATGCACCAGCCTTGAGAGGCCCAGGCAGACTCTGGCAAAGCTAAGGCCTGCTGCTCAGCACCGGTGACCCTTCCACATGCCCATCTGTGGGAGGCTGAAGTCTTTGTGCTCACAGATAAGCACTGGAGACGCCAGAAATGTCAAACGCACGGGGTTGTCCCTTCAAAGGGAGGAATACAGGACCTGTTATCCACCCAGAAGCCTGGGAATGGGTGTAGCTAATGGCCTGGTGACATTTGCACCATCTGTATGGCCAAGACCACGTCCAATCCTCCCGCAGACCCTCTCTGTGAGTGTGTCAATCGATGAAGCCCATCTTTGTGGACAGTGTCATGCGCACTTTACAAAGAGTTTCCATGTAGTCACTTCCTAAGCTCTGTTGTGTACACTGGCTTGAGTTAATTATCACCAGGAATAATTTCACCAAACTGGACTGTACTGAAACAGGTCGAAAGGAAACTACTCAGGGTTTTGGACCAACACCAGCTACTTAGTCATGTTAAACTGAAGGACCTTCTTGCCTCCCTCCGATCCTTACTCTGCTGGCCATGGTGGTTTCAAGGACTCGGGTGGTGGCTTCAAGGACTCCCGCATCCATCCACCTGGTCCACCACTCAGGAGGAAGATGCTGATCCCATCTCTGAGAAGACATCTCCTTCTTCAATCAGCCAGACTTTTCAGTGAGTGGAGTCCTGCCCAGACTCCCTGGGAAGGGCAGGTCTCCCTGCATTGTTGGGTTGTCTTAGAGCAGAGGCAGGGTTTCACTTACAGAAAGGCCCACCTTCCTTACAGCCCCTTGCCCTGCCATAGCTCCATCTAACAGGGCAAGCTGGCACAGAAGGGAAAAACCAGTCCCCGCTTCTTGTGGGCGTCGGGATTCCCATTCCCAGGAAGAGGGAGCCTGTCACCAGCTCCTTCACAGCTGACTGCACCCCAACCCCCTCAGGCCGGGAGCTGTTTATAGCTTCACACCCTAAACACAGACTGTTATTTTGGGTTTTGCATGCCTGGCCCAAGGCTCAGCTTCAATTCAAATTCCCACATATGCTACTTTCAGCAGGTACCAGGACCCCGTGGTCACGTGTGCGCGAGTGTGAGCTGCCTCTGGGTGGGTTTTGAACTGCCAAGGCTGGACCAGTGCCCAAAACCCAGGCCTTGGCCTCGGCTGCCTCTGCCCACCCCTTGCCTGCTCAGTGCCACTTGCTCAGCGGGCCAGTCACCTGGGTGGAGCAGCCTCGGCGCGATGCGGGACCCACACGACCAGGCTATTTTAAGGACAGTATTTTAGGAAGAGCATCATGGCTGGGTTTCAACTATCAAGATCACAGCCAAGCCTCCTTGGCCCTGACTTTGGAGGAGGTTTCAGCCACTGTTTGTCCTTTGGGCTTTAAAGATGAGTCTTGAGGACGCAGAGAGGACAGATTCAGGGGATCCTGCATGTCCTGGCGACCCTAAGCATCCAGCACCCACTCAAAGCTAGCACATTAGGAAGTGTCCACAGCTGTGAGTAGAGAGTGGTACCCAAGGGCTGACAGCCACCTTCACCCCACACTCCCTCAAGTCCCCGCAGCCATGAGCCTCTGAGCTGTGCCTCGCTCACCTGTGCCCTGAGGACTCTCAGGCCCACCTTATGCAGTCACTATATATGAACAAGACAGAGCTCTGGATCCATCCCACCCTGCAGACAGTCCTTCACAGGAGTCAGCACCTCTGGGGTGACGGCAGGGCCAGCCATCGAATGAGGGGACAGAGCTTCCTCTCCACTGGGCTGTGCCCCTGTGGTAGTTCATCTCCAGTGTGAACTAGGTAGGAAGGATCTAGGATCGCCAAAGAGACAGTTCTCCGGTTTGCGGTTGGTTATCTCAATTCAGTTCACTGAGGTGGGAAGACCTACCTCAAAGGTGAGCGGCACCCATTCCACAGGCTGGAGTCGCCGGAGTCGCACACTGCATAAAAAGGAAGCAAGCCAGCGAGCAGCAGTATGCTCCCTGCTCCCTGACTGCAGGCACCATCTGCCTCGTGTTCCAGCCACCCAGACTTTTCCATGACAGGTCTATACCCTCCCTGACACTCAAGCCGAAATAAAACCAGTGGAACCCCTCGAGACACACCCAGGCCTGGGGGCGTGGCCTTCACCACGGTGTCTCATCTGCCATCTCCACACCCTGACACGTGACCCCACCACCACCATCTCTGCCTTGCTTCAGGCCTCTGCGGTGCCACTCAGAAACAGAAAGACGATGAAGGCTTCCCTTCCTCGGAAACCTTCCGTATGCTCCCACTCTCCTCTGGATAAGCTACAGCCTCTAAGTCTAACTGGAAAACAGGCTCATTGGGAAGGGAAAAAAAATCCCTCACCCAACCTCACAGCAGAAAAACAAACACCTCAACTCAAACACTGACAAAGGACCGAAATACACGTCTCCAAAGCTTTGCAGTGGCCAGGATGCTCGGGAAACTCTGCTCAGTAGAATTAGGCAGTCCGACAGTGCAAGTCAGAGTCACGATGAGACCCACTTCATGCTAGTTAGGATGGCTATGTTTTAAAGGGGAGACAGACAATAGCAAGTGTTTGCAAAGACGTGGGGGAAACAGGAGCCTCTTGCACTGCTCGTGGGCGTGGCAAACGCGGCAGCCATGGTAGAAAGCGGTCTGGCCACCCCTTGAGTAAATAAATATAGAATTGCTGTGTATGCCAACAATTCCACTTCCAGGTCTAGTCACACAATAGCTTGATGCTGTGACTTGCACAGATATTGATCCAACAGTCTTCAAAATGGCATTGTTAATAAAAGCCAAGGGGTGGAAACAAACCGGGTGCTTATCCACAGATGGGTTGAAAAATGAAAAATGGTGTGTGTGTGTGTGTGTGTGTGTGTGCGCGCGCGCGCGCGCGTGTGTGTATGTATGTGTCTCAGTGCATGTGTGTGAGTGTGTGTGTGTGTGTATGTGTGTGTGAGTTCATGTGTGAGTGTGTGGGAGTATGTATGTGTATGTGCATGTGTATGAGAGTTGTGTATGTGTATATGTGAGTGCACGTGTGTGAGTTCATATATGTGTGTGAGTACGTATGTGTGAGTATGTGTGTGTGCGAGTATGTAAGTGTGTGAGCATGTGTGTGTGAGTGCATCTGTGAATATGTGTGGGTGTGTGGGTGTGAGTGCATGTGTGTGTACAAGTGTGTATGTGAGTGTGTGAGTATGTAAGCGTCTGTGTAAGTGTGCATGTGTGTACATATGAGTGTGTGTACATGTGAGTATTGTGAGAGTGTCTGTGTGAGTGTGTGTGTATTTGATATCACAGAATATATATAAGAATGGCAAGTGTGATTGACAATGGACAGGAGCTCCCCAACCCACGACAGGACTGAGAGGAAGTGAGTGCCACTCAAGCAGAAGGCATGGGAAGCCAACAGGAAGGGAAGTCAGGTGAGTCCTGCAGGCCGAGAGCCTGGCAGGGCTGCAGAAGGACTTCGCCCTTGCCTCCCGGTGAGACCAGAGCCTAAGAAGGCTCCCAAGCGGCAGAGCAGTCTGGCCCGACCTTCATCCTAGCAGAATGGCTGTGGCAGCCAAGTGGAGAGAAGGCTGAAGACGGCTGAAGGCAGGAAGCCAGAGCCCAACACAGAGGGTCTCAGTGGCCAGGCCACGTGTGATAATAGTGGGAGGCAAGTGCACCTGGAAGTAGAGCCCACAGGGCTAGTGGACAGCCAGGACGGAGGCACGCACACATGACCTGGGGCTTCGGGGCTGAGACACTGGAACGATAAACGTGGTCATGATGCTCACCTTTGTTGTCAACTTAACTGCATCTGGAATTAACTGAAACCCAAATGGCTGGGTACACCCCAGAGGAGTTTTTCTTAATGAAACCATTTGAGGTGGGAAGATGTGCTTCTAATTTGCATCCTTGAGGTAGGCAGATCCACCTGTAATCTGGGCCTCCCCTTCCGCTGGCACCCCACGTAAAGGACGAGGCCTCGGAAGAAGGAAGCGTGCTTCCTCTTGCCTGCTCGTTCTTGCTCTCGCTTCACTGGCAAGTCCATCCCTGCACTGGCGTTACAACCTACTTCTCCAGGATGCCGACATAGACTGAGACTCATGGGCTAAACAACTGCTGGAGGCTTGGAGGCTTGGGCCTCTGTTGGTAGACAACCACTGTTGGACTAGCTGGGCCACAGCCTGTAAACCATTCTAATAAATCATATATATATACATGTATATGTGTGTGTGTGTGTACTTATATGCATGTACATATACATGTGTATATGTCATATATTTATAATGTATATGTCTATACACATATATGTTCATATGCATTTATGTGTGTGTGTTGAATCTTGACTAATACAATAGTGTAGCCTGGGGTGGAGTGGAGTGTCCTTGTGGGGATTTCAGGTGCTCAGATCCTGGGTAAGAGGGACAAGTGGTGGTACCAGTGACTTTGGAGTTCAGAAGAGGAGCCAGGCTGCAGACACCAAACAGGATGTTAAACAGAGAGGCTGGGAAACCAACAGAAGGAGAGGAAGGGCCGAGCCACTACCAGACTGAGGAAACAGTAAAAGAAGGCACAGCCCAAGAGGGCAAGGGAATCTACCAAAAGTAGGAGTGAAGTGTGGCAGCCAGCATCCAGATAAGAATGGGCAAGCACAACTGGCAGGGGGCGCGGGAGGAGCCAGCCCTGCAGTTGGTACCATGGACGGCATAGCCTTGGGAAGAGGACTTTAGCGGCATGCCGAGGGGCATGTGCCGGAGTGTGCTGCATCCAGATATCAGCCCTCCAGGCTGCATGAGCTCAGCTATACCTACAGCCAGGCCCTTGTGTGTCGCTGCTCTGGGAGCAGAGAATCTCTGTTCATTTCCTGGTTGTGTATGTTTAGAGAAAGCCAAGAGGCTTTTTCTGCAAACAGCCTGCCTGCTTCCCAGTACCCATTAGCTTAGGTGTTGGCAAATGGGCTTAGAAGTTGGAAAAGCCTGAATGTAAATCAGAGCTCTTGGGCCAACCAGTGTCACGTGGCTGTTGCTTCCCACAAGCCCAGTTCAGAGCTGTCAGAATCGGGTATGGATGGACTGTGATGGCATAGGCACAGCGCAGGTGCCTGGATAGGCTGATGGCAGTATTTGCGGGCCCAGCGACAGCCGTCTTCCTTCATGTCCGATAACTCCATTTCTTACAGCTGCGCGTGCCCAGCCTCTTGACTGCTGTCTGCATGGCTGGGCTGGGCATCTTAGAACCCCCTGTAATGCTTTGGGCGCTTACAAGCCAGTGTGTGATTAGATTCACTGACTCCTGACTGGTTATTTCAGAAGGCACTGCGCAGATCACGGCTGCTGAGGGTCCTCACCTTGCTGTTGGGTCAGTGTGGGCTACTCTGGTTTCGGCTGCACTGCTTGCGGCTGGAAGTTCTGCACACACTCTCATGTCCTAGATATGTCCTGCTAGCTCCTTCCTGCATCTAGCACCTTCCCTGCCTTCTCTGCCACTCTCTACTCTAATGGCAGAGGACTCTACATGGACACCCCTCCTTACTCAGAATACACGATGGTCCCTTGTCATTATTCAGGCCTCCGGCTAACTTGTCATATCCTGAGCACTCTGTTTAAAATAAGCCCCTCCCCAGTCCCCTGACAATGCCGTTTCTATTTTCTTTGAGGTTTTTATCATGGTTTATAACTATTTTATTCTGTGTTCTGAATTGCTCTGGCTATCACGCCTCTCTCTCCAATCTTCCAAAACCCCAATAAAGGCCCAATATCACACCCCATCTCTCCAGAGTCTTCCAAGATTTCACACCCCAGGGACGACAAGCCACACGTGGTATGAGTGACTCTTCTCGATCTTCCCACCCACTGCCTGTTTCTCACTTGCCTCCCTCACAAAACTCCCTCCTCATTCCTCATGGATCCTAGTGCAGTTCATGTGCTTCATAAAGCCCCTGAGAGCCCGCTGCTTCTGTAGTTCAGGCTGCCAGGCTCCTGTGACATTCCCAGCCACCCCAGGGCCATCCACAGTTCCAGTCCCACACAAGGAATGTGAACAAGGTCACATTCCATATCCCTTTCCTCGAAGCTTACCACTCTCTGCCCCTCTCCCTCCCTCTCCTCTCCCTTCCCCCCTCTCTCCTTTCCTCTCCTTCTGTCTCCTTCTTTAGGTCCCAGCCTCCAACCTTCTCAAGAGTCCTAGACTCTTCTGTTGCTGTGATGAAAATTCTCTGACCAAAAGCAAAGAAAGGAGGAAAGTGCTTGTTTGGCTCACATTTCGGTTACTGTGCAGGGAAGCCAACAGGAGCCCAAGCAGCTAGTGGCATCACATCCATGGCCAAAAACAGAGAGAAATTGCTGGACTCATGCTGCCTGCTAGATTTCTCTTGCCCTATATGGACCAGGGCCTAGCCTAGGGAATGATGCCACCCACACTGGGCTGGGTCTTCCTACAGCAATTAATAATTAAGACAATCCCCCCATAGACATCCCAAGCCAACCTGGTCTAGCCTGATCTAGCCAAGCCCTCCTTCAGGCTCTCCTCTTAGGTGATTCCAGATTGTGGCAAGTTGACATTAACTCTCATGTCCCACTCGAGTTGACATTTAAAGCTAACTGTCATACCTTACCTCTACCCTTCATCCTCTGGATCTCCTGTCAACACACCACCATGCTATGACTTCCCCACCTCAAAAATCTCTCCGTTGACCCCACTCCTCTCCAATCACCTCGTCCTTCCATTCCTACAATAATCTTGGCTGCAGCAAAGCGTAAGCTCAGTCTGGATCAGAGTGGGTTTCCCACCGCCTGGGGCAGGGGTACAGTGTGGTTGTCAGAGTGGGTTTCCCACCGCCTGGGGCAGGGGTACAGTGCAGTTGTCGCTTGACCCTCAAGCTGTCTGAAGCTCTTGAAGCATGAAACTCCCCCTCCACGCACACACCCCCCCCCCCGTGAGGCTGCAGCTGACAATCTCTAGCAGCCGCCCTGGCACAGCGCGCTGCAGAAGAATTGCTGGCAGCACAGATGGTGGAAATGCAAAGGGGTCAGAACGGCCAGGTGGTTGAAGGAGCCCCTGAGGCCCAGGGATCCAGGCAGGGCCACAGAGCTAGACCTGGGTCCTGGAGACATAGCCCTGAAAGGGCTCAGACCCAGGTGTCTGGCCTGCCCGTCCATAATGTGCAACCTAGGGAGGTTTCCTCTCCAAAGTCCCACTAGCATCATAGTCCTGGAGTGGCTCTTCACCCTGAAGTCCCCTGGATCTTCACCCCGGAGCCCCCTGGATCTTCACTCCAAAGCCCCAGGAGTTCGTGGTATAAGCCTACGCTGTTCTGAGGAGCCAACGGGCACAGAGAGGGAAGGGCCATGCCAAGGCTCCCTCCCATCCCTGAGCCCCCTTCGAGAGCAGAGGTCAAAGGGTACGATAGGCACTGAGTTCTTCCAACGCTACTGTCCTGGCCCGACTCAACCAGGAGGGACAGAGCAGCATCAGAGCCTCCCAGTACCCTGGCCAGGACCTCTGGCATTCCCTCTCCGGCAAGTCCATGAGAGGCCTGAAAAGGCCCTTTCTTTCCCTCAGTGCCCTCCCCAGCACCCAGCCGCACCCTAATCCAAAGGCCACTTACAGCATGAAATGAGGTCAGACATTTCATTTGCTAAATAACTTGGCTAATCGGGGATTCTTCCAGAAGTAAGCAGAAAGCTCACTCTTTCTGTACTTAATTATAGGAAACAATCATCTCAAATGGATATTTTACTATTTGTGTTTATTGGCAATCTAGCTGCTTTCAGAGACATTCATAAAGGGTCCTAAGGCCTTCTAAAATCTGAATTATCAAGATGAAGGCATTAGCTTGTAAAAACATCCTCCAGTATGATAGGTCACCTGATAGAGACCTGCTTAGACCGCTCCCCCGCGACCCAAAGAATGCCGGCCCTCCACTTCCCCTAGACCTTCTTCTGAGGCAGGTAGGCCCTCGGGCAGGCCACACAGGCAAGGCACGTACCCAGCCTGCTTGTTTCTCATACCTAGTGTCTGCCTAATGCCAATTTAAAACAGCAAATAGGCCATAGGTACATTTTTTTAAACTGTGTTTTCTGCCTTTCCCGACTACAGCCTGGCAGACCAAGGCGCATGCGCACAGACCTCACAGCTCAATTCAGGGCTCTTAGTTTCCTCTACTTCTGTGAACACTCTACAGTGCCCACCAGTGCTGTGTTCCTTCTGTGGGTCTCTTAGAATCTCAACTGAGTACATCAGAGACCCAGAGAGAGCAGTGAAGGTCTCCCCTCTCCCTCATCCCCACAGGGTGTCCACCGGCCACTCAGCCAATCCCTCCAAAGCAACTACTGCTGAAAGACATACACAGACCAAGCTAGGAGGTCATGTCTTCCTGGCTAGATCCTCCTCCAATCCTCCTCCTTCCAGGGCTTGCTTTTCTGTGCTGATCGTAGAGTGGATCTCTCTCCTCCGCTCTTGCGAAAGCAAGGTGCGAACTGGTCAGAACAGCCACTGGTAAGCGTGACTAAGGGCCGAGACCCCAGGTCAGGGCAGCAGGCATAATGAGCCTGTCTCTGGGAGGAGATGGGGTGTTCTCACGTGGTAGGAGGCAGATGGGAAGGCACAGAGCAGTGCTGTGGGGTCCGGAGATGTGTGAGAGAGAGGCAGGAGCAGACGACCATGGACCCTGCTCTGAAGAGCCAGCTAAGGAAAATAGCAGATTACCTGAGAGATGAAGCTAATTGTGGGGAAGTGTGGAGAGCAGAAGGCACGGGGAAGGCTGAAAGCCCCTGAAAGAGCCTGAGCTGAGGCTGGGGAATCCCCCATCCCCTGGGAGGGCGGTCCTGACGCAGGAAGAGGACCCAGGAGGATACCTCTCATTCTCTGGAAACTCATTAGGGTGAGTTCCACACACAGGGGCTTGGGTCTCTAGCAAGACCCCTCGCTTTCTAACTGCTTAATTTTCTCATGTTTCTGTTAGACCTCAGCACTCCTTACAGGAAGATTCTAGGGGCTGTTCACTGAGCCACCGTTGTTAATGTAAACCTTTTGGCCAGTCCCTCCCCGCCAAACCCCCATCCTATCCCACCCCAGTAAGGACTCTGCAAGGCCGGCCCTGTGGGATATACCCACTGAGCCCTCAGGGTTGGTCTTCTTCCATTCCAAATAAATAAATCTCCCCAAACTGTAGCCCACAGTCCTCCACTCTTGCCCCCTCAGTACCAGCCCCAGGCTGAAAGCCTAGGACAGCGCTATTCAAATCACTTGTGAGTGCTGTTATTAACACCCTGTTTTTATTCTCTGCCTCCACTAGACAGCCTCGCTGAGGAAGTATAGTTTATTATGAGGACCACAAATCCTCTCTGGAAGGAGAAAGTAAAATCCAAGTAACTAAATGAGCTATCAGGAAACAACAAAAGAACTTGGAAAGGTAGCCCCGCCTTGATGGTTTGGTTTCTAGAAGGAGGGGTGAAGGGGAAACCCCAGCTTGTAAGTGGAGTGGAGGCAAAAGAGAAAGGCTTGTGACTCCTTCAGCTGGGCGACAGATCCCCTATCCTCAAAGGCTGAGATTGAGGGACAGAAGAGAAGCTGGCTACTGAGTGGAACCAAAAGACAGCTCAGGTAGCCCAAGCAGAAGGAGGCAGCTGCTTCCACCCCAGCTTCGATCTCAGCCAGGCCTCAGAGCTAGGAGTCTCTCCTCTGGTACACCATCTTCCCCATAATTAATGAGCTGATTCTCTGCACCTGAGCCTCAGGTGGTTCTGAAGTACGAACAGGGCCGGGTTTTTTCTGTTCTGTTTTCATCAGATAAACAATAAGGGGAATACAGCCCGCACCCGCCTTCTGTAGCGTCTCTAGGATGAGTGCCACAATGCAGTAAAATACGGCTTTTTCCCTGTACTTTCTCCTCCTCTGTACTTTTTACATAACCTATAATAAGCATTTATTAGTTTATAATGGAAAAATCAACCCCAGTCTTACAAATCTCTTATCCAACCAGCTCTTTTATCCAGGATTTTAAGGACAATCCATTGCCCAAGGCACAACTAAAATTAAACCTAGGCAGGTCTATGAAGCAAATCCCAAATTTTCTTCAAGCTGCCCCTAAGCCCAGAATCAGCTCCTATCCTCCTCTTTCCTGACATTCCAAACTTAGACTTAATCTAACTCCTCAAAGTTCACTCCCCCATTCCAGCCCTGGACCCTGAGCAGTATCTGCCAGATGCCAGCTCCACTCCAGCATCTGCTCCTCTGAGAGCTCTGACCTTCAGCCTCTGTACCTGTGGGCTTCTACAAACGGCTGTGTTTGTCTGAGTGTGAACCCACAAGGGGGTGAACTTACAGGACTCTGTGCATACAGTGTGGGGGGGGAACTTACAGGACTCTGTGTATACAGTGTGGGGGGGGAACTTACAGGACTCTGTGTATACAGTGTGGTAGGGGTGAACTTACAGGACTCTGTGTATA
>NW_022196900.1:110926018-110928255 GCF_008632895.1 Mastomys coucha
GTGTGGTAGGGGTGAACTTACAGGACTCTGTGTATACAGTGTGGTAGGGGTGAACTTACAGGACTCTGGATACAGTGTGGTAGAGCTTTCATGGAAGACACTGCCCTCCCCCCACCTCTCTCTCCCTTCTGGAACTCCTCCATCTCTTGGCTGGCCTGGTCTGAGAAGTCGTACAAGGCTCCTGGTGAAGCTAACAAGGAGCCACCTCTGGGGTCCAGGAAACATTAGCAGGAAACTGTTAAGAGGTGGCATGATGCACACACACACAGACACACAGACACACACACACATATACACATATATACACACATATACACACATGTATACACACACATACACACATACATATACACACACATATACACACACGTACACACACACATATATATACACACGTATACACACACATATACACACACATACACACACAGAGACACACATATACATACACACACACATATACACACATGTATACACACGTACACACATACACATATATACACACACACATGCACACATGTATACACATGTATACACACATACACACACATACACACACGTATATACACACATATACACACAGGTATACACATGTATACACACATACACACATATACACACATGTATACACACACGTACACACACACACATATACACACACACACATATACACACACACACACATACACCAGGCAATGGCAACAGTATTAGAGGACTTCTGAGGGCAGCTACTGAATGAACTTAAAATATACATTCTATATACAGAAAGGAGGAAGGGGCAGAGGGAGGGGTCTGGAGTTAAGAGTGCTTGCTGCTCTTTCAGAGGACCTGAGTTCAGTTCCCAACAACCATTCCAGGTTACTCAAAGTGGCCTGTAACACATGTTCCAGAAGCTCCAAAGCCCTCTTCTGGCTTCTATGGGCACACACACTCATGTACACGTACACTCCTGCACACACAAATACCAACAGACACATAATGAGCAATAATAAAAATAAACCTTTAGGAGAAAATAAAGAACATCAAGAGATGGCACCTATGATGGTGGCACAGCACCCCCTCTCCTCCCCACACCCCATTCCCCATCCACAACCCCACCCCCTCCTCCTCCCCACACCCCATCCCCCATCCATGACCCCACCCCGTCCTCCTCCCCATACCTCACCCCGTTCTCTTTCCTATCAAATGCCCATGGCCACATTGATCTGCATGTATGCATTTGATTTATCTGTATGCTTCATTTCACAATAAACAAAGAGTTAATCAGTAACATATTCTGAAGAGAACATTCTAAGCAACAAGAAGGGACCGACCACATGAGAGGGACCAACTGCATGAGCTGGTTGATGGGGCAAGTGCCCAGGCGAGTATTTTAGAAGTCATTCTGAAGTACCTGTCTCCCCTTCCTGGACCCAGTACTCCAGCTGAGGCCCCAGCTGCCTCACACGCATGTTCAAGTGCAATGGAAATCAAACTCCTACTTTTGAAAAAATACCATAAAAAACAAACAAACAACAAAACCCCAGTAGACTGGGTCCCTTTGCTCCTCGGCAATTACTCTCTCTTCAAATAGACAACTCTTTACCATTAACCGGATGGGGGAATTTTCATTTGTAAGATGATCCATCAAGAAAATAATGCAGTGTCCACCATAATTCCCATTTCCTAGGCATGCTGGGCAATTTTTTATTTCGAGGAAAGCTAGGAAGGTCATTTTCGGTAGCTAAATGCATTCTCGTGCTCAAATCACTTCCAAACAGCTCGCCCTGTGAGGCGAATTACACTTCCGAGACACACTGCAGAGCCTGACTCCTTCGGGGAGATAATTTTCAAAATAAAAATAATGATGATGAATAATCTCTTGTTTGATGTGTAGTGACAGACCGCACGTCACCTCTCACGCTCCCTGTTTGTTCCAAGGGAACAGCACTGATGCTTCTGGAAATCTAGACGCTTCTGCTGCTGGCTTCTTTGACCCAGAACACGGCTTCGATCTTGCGAAAGTTGGCATTCTTCAAGGGTGTGCCAGTGCATGGGGTGTTTGTTGGAGGGGTGTCTGTTGGGTGGATGAGGTGTTTGTTAGGGGTGGGTGGGGTGTATGTTGGGGGGTAGATGGGGTGTTTGTTAGGGGTAAATGGGGTGTTTGTTGGAGGGTAGATGGGGTGTTGTTAGGGGTAGATGGGGTATTTGTTAGGGGTAGATGGGGTGTTTGTTGGTGGGGTATTTGTTGGGGAGTA
>NW_022196900.1:110928745-110933880 GCF_008632895.1 Mastomys coucha
TGTTGGGGGATAGATGGGGTATTTGTTGAGGAGGTGTTTGTTGGGGGGGTGTTTGTTGGGGGATAGATGGGGTATTATTTGTTGGGGGAATGTGACTGTGGGGACCAAGATTGAGCTTTGCCATCATTTCTTAGCACTGTCCTATTCATTACTTTTCTGTTGCTGGAATCAAACACCATGAGAGAGTTTTTCAAGTTTATGGTTTCAGAGGACCAGAGTCCATGATGGCTGGAAGGAGCCAACAGGCAGGCCTGGGGCTGAGCAGGAAGCTGAGAGATCGCATCTGAACCACAGGCACAGGCAGGGAAAGCAAATTAGAAATGGTGTCAGTCCTTTAACTCGAGGCTCACCTCCACCCTCCAGAGACACACTGCCTCCAACAAACAGCACCACCAAGGGGGCGCCTAGTATGCAAATGTGTGAGCCTATGGGGGACACTCTCAAGCCGCCACAGCCGCCACCTTGGCTGACTGGTTTTGAGTGCTGTTGACTTTTTTAAATCCTAGGTTCTGGGGTTCAAACTCTGGGCATTGTGATTTCAACCACACATCAACTCTTTACCAACCATACCATCTGTCATGGTTTGTGTATGCTCGACCCAGGGAGTGGCACAACTAGAAAGGGTGGCCTGGGTTACTGTGATTGGGTTGTGGTGTCTTTAGGGGTGGGTGTTAAGGGGAAGTCTATAGGCTATGCTGGAGCTGTGCCCCTCACAAGGTTAGACATGGCTCCTCCCCACGCTCGGGTTTCCTGTCAGGTAAGTGCCCTGCTATGTCGCCTGCTTATGAGGTCCTCACTGGAGCGGAGCAGACACTGGCACTGTTCTCTTGAACTTTCAGACTTAACAGCTAAATAAACCTCTCTGAGGACTGGGGAGGTCGCTCAGTGGGTAAAGTGTTTACACATAAGTGTGAGGACCAGAACTCAGGTCCCCAGAACTTTCCTAAAGGGCAGGTGGGTGTGGCAACCTGCCTGTAAGTTCCAGTGTTTGAAAGGTAGAAACGGGGGTGGGGGGTGGGGGGGGAAGAATCCCTGCAGCAAGCTGACTGACTCACCAGAAGAGCGGTGTCTGCAAGCTTTGGGGTCAACTGAGAAATGATCAATGAGTAATGTGGAGAGCAGCCGTGACACCAGCATTGTGTGCACACATGTGCACACAAGTGCATGCACACGTACTCATTAGAACTGACATACCAACACCACAGACCCAGGCCAAAAGCAGGGAGCATTTTTAAAGTCATTCAGAAAACACTAATGGTGCAGAGGTGAGAAACAAGCACAAGTTTGCTGTGGTCCCTGCGTGGCTGTCAGGGGACTGTGCTAACTTCAGGTTTGTCCCATGAAACACTATGGGCCATGGGCTTGAGGAGTACCTGCCCAGAAGCTGTGGCCCCAGGATCCCGCTCAGCTTTGGTGACAGAGAGCCATAACAAATCATCCCCACCTGCACTCTGAAGAGCGCCAGGCCTCTGGGTTGCCACAAAACTGCAGTCTCTGGGCGATCCTTGCCCCCTGAGCTAGACGGTAGGACAGTAGAAAAGGTTCGTGAGCTGAGCCCTGAACTTACAAAGGATGGGATTCCAGGGTCTGGCCAGACCCGCATGCTACAGGCCCCGCCCTCGGCTCCAACAGGTTTTCTCTTAGTGCCTTGAATAAAGACATAGAGAGTGGTCTCTTGAAATCCCACAAACAGCAATTGAAGCAGACCTCAGGGGTTGAGTGAGAGAGTGAACTAGCTATGCAGAAGTCACAGGGTGGGAGGCTACACTTCATGACAGTGTATTCCACACTATTTTATCCGAGCATGGTCCACACCAGTCCATAAGGTGGGGCTCTTGACCCTTACTCCATCTTTCTCTCTGAAGCTTGCAAAGAGGACGAAGAGCCTGTCTACGGGTTCACAATGTCTCCCAACTGGAAAACAGGGCATAGGAGGGAGTCTAGCAGAAAGAGTGTGGGCTTGACAGGCATTTAACCAAAAGTAAGAAAAAGCAGCTGGAGAGGTAAGACTTGCCACTGCAGCGGGGCGGTGCTGGCGCACGCCTTTAATCCCAGCACTTGGGAGGCAGAGGCAGGCGGGTTTCTGAGTTCAAGGCCAGCCTGGTCTACTGAGTGAGTTCCAGGACAGCCAGAGCTATACAGAGAAACCCTGTCTCCAAAAACAAAAACAAAAAAAAAAAAAAAAAGGTTATCTCCACTGAACGCTCAGAGCACCAAAAATCAGCTCCCAGCACCACGTCAGGAAGCTCACAACTCCAAAAGATCTGACGCCCTCTTCTGGCCTCCACCAGCACCTGCACCCGTGCACACACCCACATACAGACACCCCCTTACACGCACACACACAGTAGCTTAGTGCTACCCTGTCGCACACACACAGGCTTAGCACAGCTCTGTTTCACACGTACACACGCACAGGCTTAGTGCAGCCCTGTTGTGCAAACACACAGCCCCCACACACACTTACTTCAAAAGGAAAATGTCAAGAACAGGGAAGGCAGCAAAGATTTTGTTTTTCTGCCTAGATCAGAAACCATGAGTGCGGCTGAGTGCTCGGTCCTGGTTATTTCACCTCAGAGTGACTCCATCTTCCAAAACGACTCTAGCTTGTGTCAAATGGACATAAAACCATCCAGCAGGACATCATTTGAAATCAACGGAAACAAGAACCTCCTGACATGCAAAGCGCTTGAAAAAGGCAGGTCACCAGGCAAGGTGCTGAGCATTCAGATTTGGACTCCTTGGCACGCGGGCTAAAGCTGAGGGAAGGACGCAGAGGTACTGAGCCCGGCAGCCGTTCTCTCTACAGGGGCCAGGGAAGGGGGTGAAGGAGACAAAGAACAAAGTGATACATCCTGACCTCATGGAGTCCAGGGGTCAGCAGCCAGAAAGAGGGAAGTGCTGCTGAGGAAGTCCTTGCCAATCAGCTTTTTACACCACTGTCACTCCAAGGCGACGAGAGACACACCGGACAGACTCAATGTGCGCATGTGCTAACACAAGAGCCTGTGGGTTGTTCTGCACCTCCTAAATGCACCGCTCGTGACCATGTTTAAGTTAAACTGAAAGGAACAGGATCTGCCGACTCTCAAGTCCCTTCTGCCTTGTAAGGAAAAAATAATGGTCATTTCTCAAAAGTGCCTGAAGGGTCTAGAGAGACGGCTCCGTGGGTAAGGGTACCGGCTGCGTTTGTAGAAGACCCGGTTTGGTTCCCTGCACCCACCCAGCTCACAGGTCTGGGTCTTAACGCCCTCTTCTGGCCTTCACAGGAACTACATGCACATGGTGCACAAGATAAACGTAGGCAACTGGTCGCCCATAAAATAAAAATAAATGAATAAACAATGTTTTTAAGTGCCTTGAACCAGCTTGGACTAAAGCACTGGACCCCTGCTAGAGGCTGCTGGTCTACACTCCAAAATGGAAGTTTACTATTAATATGTAATATAATATAATATAATATAGTAATATAAAGCTATAAAGGGGGGTATGTAAAACATGCACACTGTGCTTTTTTTTTTAAGTATTCTGACAAAAGCAACCCATAACAGAAGTTTTATTTCGGCTCATAGTTCGAGGTTCTGTCCATGATGAGGAAGGCACAGCAGAGCAGTGAAGCAGTCTCTCACATTGCGCCCGCCCACAGAGAGCAGGAAAGGCCGGTGCTCGGCCTACGGAAGGGCACCACCCACTTTTAGGGTAGGTCGTCCAACAGAATTCACCTAATCTAGATAATCCCTCACAGTTGTGCTCAGAGGCTTGCCCACCAGGTAATACAGAGGCTGCCAAGTTGACAATCAGTATAGACTATGGCGACCTCTCCCTCCACTCGTGAGAACTATATTCCAAGAAGGGCTGATGGCACTTTCAAGGGAGCTGACCAGGATGCAGGATGGTCCCTGAAGCAGGTGCAACAATATCAAGTCACCTCCATCTAGACACCATAGCAACGCCCACCCCTGGATTCTCTCAAACTCCTCAGAAAGAGCCCAGTGGAGGGTCTCGGCCTCCCGCTCACACTGCCCAGGCCTACGTGCCTTTCAGAGTAGCAACCGCTCATGGTTACTCTGTACTCTGTACACGGTTACGAAGTACTCTGTTTAGATGCCACCTCTGTGTATGTGGGGCAGCAGGGCTGACAGGCAGGACTGAATGCCAAGGAACCAAGTACCAGCCCAGGGAAAGATGCATGCTGGGAATGTGGGGTCGCCAAGATCCAGAGGGGCACTCTGGGCAGGACAACATAATCACTTCTCATAACGGGAACCGAGTTCCCACTTTGCAAGTTGGAGTTCTAGAGACAGATGGTGAGGCCAATGCACTTAATACCACTGAACTGTACCCTTAAAACGCTTAAAATGGCAAGTCCTATGTTGTGTATATTTTATCACAATATAAGAATAGGGAATAAATGAATAAATAAATACTTGAATAATGTTATGAATATAAAGATCTGAGCATGTTCCCTGATACACAGACATCCAATAAAAGATGACTTTATTAAAAATACATGAGCGAAATAAACAGAGCTATAGTGTTATAATTGATTCATTTATAAATATGCACTGATCGGCTGGTGTCTGTCAGGTGCCTCAGCTAAATGCACAAGGGACATCCGAGGGCAAGACAGACACAAAGCGCCACTGGCGTGGCCCCAACACTTAAAGCAGGAGCAAAAGACAAAAAAGACACCGCGTAAGCCAGGTGGAGCTGAGCGCCCGAGAAAGGGTGTGCGAAGGAAGTCTACAGGGAGTGGGGGAGTTGGAGTCAGGCTCCTTGGATCCAACGGGCATCAGAAAACAGATTGTGGGGCCGATGCAGAGGGACAGGTGTGGCACTTGCCAATATGCAATTAGAGCTCTGGCCACTGCTGAGGGGTGGAAGCTGCCAGAGGCACAGATTTAGCATATTCTGTTCCTAAAAGAAGCATTTGATAGGTAGCCGAAGGGTAATTTAGTGAGCTGACCATGGGCTGAGAAAGGACCTCGCTCAAGGGGCATCAAGAGAGGAGCAACAGAGGTTCTTAAGGTTTAAAGGAAATTTGGGGCGAATATTATTCAACCTCCTATAACAAGATGAGCATAAACAGGCAGGGGCGGGTGAATAGGCAGGGGGAGGGGTGAAGAGGCAAAGGG
>NW_022196900.1:110934139-110936904 GCF_008632895.1 Mastomys coucha
GGTGAATAGGAATGGGGCAGGATGAACTAAGAACCAGTATTTAAAGAAAGGTATAAAGACCTCAAGCTGAACACCAGGCAGCATGCCAACAGAGATGTAAGAGCGAGGGATAGTAGATGCTTCTGAGAAGAGCCTGTAACTCAAAAAGATAGACTCATCGTGAAAAGATATGAGCCTAAGAACTTGGCCCCAGAAAATGCAGAGTAATAACTGGCCAAGCCACAGAAAGAAACTGATAAATCAAGAGATTTCTTTGGAGACTTTAGCATATCCCTCTCAGAAATTGATGGCTCATGCACACAAAAACAAAGAAGAAGGAGAAAAACAAAGAAAAGAGATTTATTACGGTTGGGCTAACAAATGCATAGAGAATTCACAAGAATGTTGGTAGCTTTGAGTGGGGGGAGGGGCTCCAATCATCGTCGAAGAATCAGCATTATACATTTGCATGACTAGGACCCTAACAGAATTTAAAATGAAGAACGATGTTGCCGTCATGTTATTAAACTGCCTTCTGAAAATCTACATTATTAAACTGCCTTCTGAAAATCTACATTTGTACCTTAGATCTGTGCCGCTCTCAGCTGTGGCCTGAGAAGCCTCACTCTGTGGTGCGTCATGCTCATGCAGACTCAAAAACCGGCCAGAGTGCTGAGTATAAATAACTGTGAGTGCTCAGCTGGGGGGGGGGGGGTCAACTCCACCACCTTCCAACCTCCAGTCCAAGGCTTAGGGACCATCACGGGGACAGGGGATGGGAAGAATGTCGGAGCCAACCGAAGGGGAGGAGAGCTGAGAAACGCTGACGTTTGACTACCGCGCAGTTCCCGCAACAGGAACTCAAAGCAGCTATGTCTATCTATATAGGATCAAGCCAGTCAAACTTTCAGCACCGGACGGTCCCACGCCCGTGGGCGGAGCCATTGGTAGTTGAAGCTACACAGGACCACTGGCAGGTTACCTGCGTCCCAGTGGTTAGCCCCGCACCCTTGTGCATAATGGACCACACTAACTGAACTCAGAGGCGTCTTTTACTGCTGTGCTTAAAAAAACAAAAACAAAAACAAAAAACACTGGCTAAGAACAACTTGGGGAAGTGTTCACTTGGCTTACATTCTCCATCGCAAGCTGACTGAGAAAAAATTAAGGCAGGAACCCGGCCGCAGGAACTAAAACAGAACCCATAGAGGACCACTGCTCACTGGCTCTCCAGGCTCAAGTCTGCTGGCCTTCTCAGATCTCCCAGAACCACCTGCCAGGGTGCAGAATGTGGCACCGCCCAAGGCAGGCTGGACCTTCCCACACCAGTCATTGACTAAGACTCACACCATGAAGAGACTCAGGGACAATCTGTGCGGTAACTCCACGGATACAAACCCTTTTCCCAGATATGTCTAGGTTTGTGACAAAAACCAAGTTGACAAAAACCAAGAACAGGTGTGGGGGTGAGGGGGGAAGAACAGGTGGGGGGAAGAGAGAAAGAGAGAGGAGAGAGAGAAATGAAGGAGGAAGAACAGAGGAGAGGAGAGGGAGGGAGGGAGGAAAGGGGAGTGGATGGGGGAAGGGAAGGGAAGGGGCCATGAAGTTGAGGGGAAGATGGAATTCAGTTGCTGAAACAGGGGAAGGGGTCTAGCAGTAGATGGATATCACCAAAATATGTTGTATAAATACATGAAATGTTCAAAGAATAAAGAATATCATGGGGTCTGGGAGATGACTCAGCAGTTAAGAGCCCTGGCTGCTCCTGCAATGGGCCCAGATCCAGTTCCCAGCACCCACATGGAAGCTCACAGCCATTGCTAACTCCAGTCTGGGGGATCCAATGCCCTCTTCCAGCCTCTGCATACGTACAGGCACAGAAAGCAAAAACAAGTAAATCTCTTTAAAATATCATTTTAAATGACTATCAAAAGGGTTGCTTGCTTGCAAATTCATTATATCTGCAAACTAAAAACATCTCATTGATCCACACTAAAGGAAACATTTAGGTCTGTTAGACTCACAGCCAGAGTCGGAACCTACAGACTCAACAGATATTCACAGACAGGAGACACTTAGGTCTGTTAGACTCACAGTCACAGAGTGGGAGCCGACAGACTCACACACACTCACAGACAGGAGATACTTGGGGGAAAGTTGCTGAATTCACACAGACACATTTTTTTTTTAAATCAGCGTTCCCTGAGCAATGCACAGTGTTTAGCCGCATTGTTGCTGGACTACAGGAGTTGGCTGGAGCCATGTAAAGGCCTGGAGGATCGTCTTGTTAGTTACACCCGAACTCTTCATCATTCTATGAAGGGCTGGAGGATTTGGTATCTTTGGTGTCCTGGAACCAACTCTTGCATGGATGGCAAAGATCATATTAGGTTCATGTTAGAGGCTGTGTCAAAACATAAGGGATGTGAAAAACTCTGTTTCCAACAACAGAGGAGTAACTCACATTGGATCGACTCTCCAACAGCCAACATTCTGGTTCTAGTCATGTAGAACCCTCCCTTTGTAGCTCAGGCTGGCCTAGTGCTCACTCTGTAGCCCAGGCTGGCCTCAAACTCATGACAATCCTCCTGCCTCAGCCTCTTGAGTGCCAGGACTTTAGTCATGAGCCATCATATGCCCACCTCAACATATTTTTCTTTTAATTTGAAAACTCCAAAAAGAGATCAAAGCAGAAAGAAGCATGTGAGATCCAGGAAGGAGGAGGATGGAGGGAAAGAGGGAGGGGAGGGGAAGGAGGGAGGGAAAGGAGGGGAGGGGGAGGAAGG
>NW_022196900.1:110937200-110947253 GCF_008632895.1 Mastomys coucha
GAGGAGAAGGAGGGGATGGATGGGAGAGGGAGGATGAGGGACGGGGGAGGCGAGGGGAGGGAAGGAACAATGAGTCTCTACATTAGTTGGTTTCTTAGTGTTTTATCTGTGGCAGGTCCCAGTGAATGTCACAGTGCAGCAAACACTAAGAAAACTGAAAGGCCTTCCTCAATAGTCAGAGAGCCGGGCGGAGCCTCACACATAACTCCAGCACTCAAGAGGCTTCTAGGTCTACAGCTCCAGAACACCGTATGCTACAGAGTCAAAAGGAGGAAGGGAGGGACAGAGGGACACCAGAGAAGACAGACACCTGGTGCCACCTGAACAAAGACTACCCTGGCGTGCAAGGTGAACCGTCTTCGCTGTGGACTCTGCTCAAACAAAAGGCCACCTACTGGGAACAACCAGAGTCCCAAGTCTCCACCTCGAGTCACTCACCCGGTCCCCAAAACAATCCCAAGTTATAAAGGATGTAGGCGGGAGAAGGGTGGTGCCATGGATGCTGACTCTGAGGTGACAGAGACATTCGTCTTCAGCACGCCCCTTCTTTCTGATGATCTGGCTCTGGGCCATGCTTTCCTTAGAGTGAGCAAACCAACTCCTCGGGAGGAAACTGCCCACATTCGAGCAACCAATCAAAAGCCTTATCCAGTCCTTCCTCTTGGGATATGCAGGACCCTCCACTATTTCCCTAAGAGTGAGTACTCAACAATTAGGAAGGAGCCCCACACATGCTGCCCTGAATCTGTCACCTGCCTGACCTTACCCTCAGGGAGGTTCGGACCTCTTGCATCCTTCTCCTCCCCTTCTTCCCAATAGTATACCTAGATTGGCCCACCGTCCTCCCCAGGTCCCGCCCACATTCAAGCAACCAATCAAAAGCCTTATCTAAGTCCCTCCTCCGTGAGAAAGGCTGTCACACAGACCGTCTTGGTCACGCCCTGCCTAAATGACAATCACTGGCATTTTGAAGCAGTGCTGAAATTAGAAGAGAAAGATTTTAAAACGAGAGCTGGAGAGATGGCTCGGTTGTTAAGATCACTGGCTGCTCTTCCAAAGGACTCAGGTTCAATTCCCGGCACCCACATGGGAGGGATCTCACAACTGTGTGTAACTCCAGGTCCATGGAATCTAGTGCCTTCTTTCTGGGATACTACAGGTAGGTGGTACACACAAACTCGTGCTGACACATACACATGCATTAATAAAATGAATAATAAGCATTTTTTCAAAGAAAACAAAGGTGCCTCTGAGATGACTCCCAACTATGATACACAGTAACTTCCTATCTCAAAAAAAGACAACTTTTTAAAAAATTTATAAAAAGTAAGATACAAAATCATCAACAAATTATTTTATTTAAAAAAGTAATTCTTATTAACATAAGTTAAATTTTCTGGGGCCTGTGAGGTGACAGATGGGTAAATCTCCCTGCTGCCAAGCCTGGGAACCTGAGTTTGATCCCCAGAGCCCACTGGGAAAAGAGGGAATTGGTTCCTACAATTTGTCCTGTAACCTCCACACATGCACTGTGGCACCGCACTCACATGCATGCACACACACACATACACACGCGCGCGCGCACACACACACACACACACACATACACACAGAGTCTAAAAAGAAACTTGAAGGACCAACATCAAGACTGATGCTAAAGAGCCCCAGCAATCAAGACAGTGAGGTGGTACTAATGCTAATTTAGAGGCAGGCTGTAAAATGTTGGGTAGACTGAATACAGCCTAGAACGCAGACGCCTTCTATGGTCGATTAACTTTAGACAAAGGTACCAATGCCAACCAAGAGAAAAAGAACACCTTTTCAGTAAATAGTGCTGAACAAATAAATAGACATCTGAAAAAAAGATGCTAGAGACAGCAAGAAGGCACAGTGGGAAAGATGCTCACCACCAAGGCCCAAACCTGAGTTCCATGCCAGAAACTCACAGTGTAAGAAGAAAGAGAGATTCCCTTAGCTTGGTCTCTGGCCTCTATACACATGCGCGCGCGCACACACACACACACACACACACACTTAGACACATAACACAAGGAAACAGAACGTTATAAGCCAAAGAATGACACTGTGTCCCTCCTTGAATCATACACTAAAAATTCGTCAGGAGTGGAAAACACATCTGTAGTTGGAGCTAAAACTAGAAATCTTCCAGAAAAAATACACAGGAAAGTGTCTCCATACCAAAAAGGAGAAAGAACTGGGAAGCGAGAGACAATAGCATAGTGGGTAAGCGATACATCATCCCTTGGCAAAATTAAAAACCTCAGCTCAGGAAAAGATAACAGCATGAAAACGACTGTGGACTGAATCCTGGGAGGACCAGCCTGAACTCCGTGGCGAAGCACAATCAGTGGCTACTGTACATACGCTACTCCTACGAGCCAACGGCGGGAGAAAACGCGAGACCTTCTCGGGCAAAAGACTGCAACAGACTCGTCGCAGAGAAGGATGTGTAGATGGTTAAAAAGCAGCAAATACAAAAAAGAAGGAAAATAAAGGAAAAAGTGCTTAGTCATTTTGGAAATGTACATTGAAGCCACACTGAGTGAGATCCATCACGAACCCTCTAGAACTGCGGGCTTTAAAGATGACGGATAAATGTTGGCACATGCGCAGGACAGCTAGAATCTGCTCAGTCTGTCGGTGGAAACAGCCATCCCTGAGGGGGAAGTCGTGGCGGGGGGAGGGTTACATCTTTTATTCTTTTGGGGGAGCACACACGAGCAACAGTGTGCATGTGGAAATGAGAGGCCCAGCGGCACTCGGGCCATCCGGCTTCGAAGCAAGTGCCTTCAGCAAATGAAGTCTTTCTCCCAGGCTCCGGCAGCTTGCTTGCTTTCTTTCTCTTCTTTTAAGAAAATAAAAACACAACACCCCTAATTCTTAGGCACTTACCCAAAAGAAACCAAAACATGTGTCCTTCAAAGAGACTCATGTAAATTGCTCCCAGCGTCTTTACTCCTAACAGCCCTGCACAGGGAACACAGCAGAGCCGCTCACTCACACAACGAAACACCACTCCACAGGAAGTGCAGTGACAACTTCACAGGAATCCCCGAAGCCTGCACAGTGAAACTATCTTCCTCAGAACACTGAGCACAAGGATTCATTTGTATGAGGTTCAAGAAGAGACAAAGGTCAGGTTGGGGTGCTGGCTCAGAGGGTGGGCAATACACCTGCAGTTCAGTCATGAACACTGGAGTCCTGACCCCAGGACCCCATGGAGAAGCCACACAAACCTCTAAGTCCTAGCTCTGAGGGCCAGGGCTTGCTGGCCAGCCAGTCTAGCTACAGTGATGACTCCAGGCTTAGTGAGAGACCCTGCCTCAAATACTAAAGTACAGAGAGGAGGAGGAGGAGGACACTGGATGTCAGCCTCTGCCCTCCAGATGTGCACACATAGGCAAGCCTGCCCACCCGACCCCCACACACATATAAAAAACATACAGCCAGTCAGTGGTGGCACATGCCTTTAATCCCAGCACTTGGGAGGCAGAGGCAGGCGGATCTCTGAGTTCGAGGCCAGCCTAGTCTACAGAGTGAGTTCCAGGACAGCCAGACAGGAAACCCTGTCTTGAAACAAAACAAAAAAATATGAAAAAATCAGCTAGAGTAAAAACAACCAAATACTGGCTGCCTGATGGCGGGCTGACTGGGAAGACACTAAAAGAACACTCTGGGATTGGGGAACTGTTCTGTGCACCGGTCAACTTAATATGTGGCTCATGAGATTTGTTTTGTTTTGTTTTGTTTTTCGAGACAGGGTTTCTCTGTGTAGCCCTGGCTGTCCTAGAACTCACTCTGTAGACCAGGCTGGCCTCGAACTCAGAAATCTGCCTGCCTCTGCCTCCCAAGTGCTGGGATTAAAGGTGTGCACCACCACCGCCCGCCTGAGATTGTGCATCTTGCTATAGAGAAATTTTACCAAAAAAAAAAGCAAATAAACTCATTGATAACACGTGGCAACATATTTAAAGATGGTGTGCCATTATTTTCATCTTACTATGCAGAACATCAGTTAATATAGCTCGATGAATAGATTCAGGAGAAAGCAATATAGCAATGGCAGAGGGGCAGTACCAGGAATTGAACCTGGAGTGCCGCATGCGCACGCGCTAGGCAGCAAGTGTTCTCCCACCGAGGGCTAACATCCTACCTCAGCAAAATGCTAAGTGAGGGAGCTACGTGAGGCCTTTAGCCTGTCTCTACATCTGGAATTTTTCATTATAATATTGAAGGGGAAGAAGAAAAATAAATGGGACACGGCTGGAGCTGTGTGTAGAGGAACATTAACAGCCCGCATTCAACGTGAAACAAGGTTTAAAAATAATCCGCTAAGCATTTGTGCTTTAAAAACTGGCAGCGACTTCTTCCTGAACGACGCTCTGCTTTTATCAGGGAAGGAGGAGCTGAGGATCAGACGGGCTCCCTAGCCCTTTGCAAAGTCAGCTGATGGGATGTTAGCACAAGTGTAGGGTGAGCTGTCTATCGAAGTCCACCTCTTGTCTGGAGTGGCTCCAGAAGTCATTCCTCCACCCCTCCCCCACTTCTGTGTCTCCACATCCCTCAAACCTAGTTCTAAAGGCAGGAACAGGGACAATGAATCAAAACGGAACACTATCTTTCTGTTGTGGTTATTTTTGTTTGTTTGTTTGTTTGTGGTCTTGATTCTGTTTTGTTTTTTGAGACAGAGTCTGACTATGTAGCCTTGACTGGCCTGGAACTCACCATGTAGACCAGGCTGGCCACAGACTCACAGAGATCAACTTGCGTCAGTCTCCCAAGTACTGGGATCAAAAGCGTGTGCCACCACTGCCCGGCTTGAATCATGTTGTTTTGTTTTGTTTTGTTTGTTTGTTTGTCTTTTACTTCTAGGTAGTAAAAAGTTTAAAGTTTGCCTTAGTAGTTAGCAAACATGCAATGTAGGCTTTCCAGGTTCCAAGGCCTTTGAGTTTCCCTTCAGAGCAAATCTGAATTTTTCTAGCGAGTCACCCCGGGGACAGGGGATGGCTCTTGGTGAATGGTGAGCGCATCCAGCAGATGAAGAGGCTACTGTCTGGCTTAGAAGCAGCAACTTGGCATGTACCTTGAGCCATGGGTTCTCATAAATCTTGTTTGGGGGAAAGAAGAAAGGAAAAAAAAACCCTTTCAATTCCCACTGGAAATATGCAGAGCAGCCTCCACATGGTAAATCTTCCTTTTCAGTCCTAAGGAGATAACTCAGACCTATTAACCTTCCATGTTATTTTCAACTTCATTATTTGAGCTGACACGACAAGAGACCGGTGACGGCTCTTTCTGGCAGAGTGCATGTAAATCGCTTTCTCTAAGGAAATTACTTCTCTGGCCTGAATGTTATTAATCTAAATTCTCCCTTAGTCAAATTGTTGCCCATAATAAATATGGAACAGGTTAGGATACTCGGGGAGTGTGGCACACTTGGCAGAGCCGGACCCACGGCTAACATGTCCCCTCAAGGAGGAACATGGCCTCAGATGGTTCCTCCCTCAGACCCCTGAGGGTGAGGTTGCCCAAGATGGCTCCCTGACCCTGCTCCCACCTTCTCTCTAAGCACCGTCAGTCTGTCCTGTCCACCCATTCTTCCATATCCTGGTTAAACCCTGCTAATGGTGTCCCCTCTAGGGACAACTTTCCAAGGAAGCTCGTGCCCATGCTCTACCCAGCTCTCCGAAATCAGGGCCTCCTCAGTCCTTCTAGGAGCCAGACAGACTCTGGCTGCTCCTAAGGCTCTGGGTTAAATGCATCTTGATACGATCGGCCGGGGAAGGGGGCTGATCTTGGCTGTCAACTTGACTGGATCTGGAATCAGTAGAGAGACACAGCTCTGAACTTCTATCCTGGACAGAAGAGCAGCAGCAATCCTGGCTTCCTCCAGGCCTTTAGCACCAGTTGGGACTTTGGCGACATCCGGCCTCATGGTCAGCACAGCTGCTGGGTACCAATCTTTCCAGCACCTGCGCACCCATCGGCGATCTACCCAGCATGCACCATGTAAGCCAACTGCACTGGCTGGTTTTGATGTCAGTCTGAGCAAGCTAGAGTTGCCTGAGAGGAGGAAAGCTCAATTAAGAAAATACCTCCAGAAGACTGGGCTGCAGGCAAGCCTGTGGGGCATTTTCTTAATTGGCAGTTGGTTTGGGGGAATCCCAGCTCACTGTAGGCAGTGCCACCCCTAGGCAGGTATTCCTGGGTGCTATCAGAAAGCAGGCTGAGCAAGCCATGAGAACAAGCCAGTAAGCAGCACCCTCCATGGCCTCTGCATCAGCTCCTGCCTCCAGGTTCCTGCCCTGCTTGAGCTGATGAACAGCAATTCAGAAGTGTAAGCCAGGAAAACAAACAAAAACCTTTCCTCTCCAACTTGCTCTTTGGCCATGATGGCAGCAATAGCAACCCTAAGACACCAACCAAATTAACCTTTTTATTATATATTCATTCTATCAGTTCTGTTCCTCTAGAGAACTGTGGCTAATACACCATTTCAAAACCCATTCTAGGCCAGGAGAGATGACTCAGCAGTTAAGTGTGTGGACTGCTCTCGAAGAGTCCTAAATTCAGTTCCTAGTACTCAACTTAGGTGGCTCACAAGCAAGCACCTGTACCTCTAGCTGCAGGGCAACCAGCACCCCCTTCTGGCCTCTAGGGGCACAGCACTTGCGTGCGCATATCCACATATAGACATGCATATACATGACTTTTAAAAAAATAAAATTTGCCGGGCAGTGGTGGTGCATGCCTTTAATCCCAGCACTTGGGAAGCAGAGGCAGGTGGATGTCTGAGTTCGAGGCCAGCCTGGTCTACAGGACAGCAAGGGCTACACAGAGAAACCCTGTCTCACCCCCCCCAAAATAGTTTCTAAAGAGCCATTCTGTTTATTATCTAAGTTTTTACAAACATCCCCATCTTTACAACCTGAGGAGAAGGGTAGAGGTTGCTGACTTGCTTCTGTGTGGCCCAGCCCTACCTGGTGTAGGGGCCAGCACTCGTTCATCATGAAAGAGCACCTGGTGTAGGAGCCAGCACACATTTATCATGGAAGATGATCGTTTCTGACAAGGCAGACCAAAGGATGGAGGAAACTGCTTGCCATGATGCAGGGGTGGCGGAGCACAGAAAGCTTTTTTCTGTTTCTACTGGGGTTCTTTCCAGGGTAATTACAAGAAGTTGAGAATCTATTTGGGGACTTGTAGCTCATTAAATGAGTTTCCATCTGTGTACCCACCACCTAAGAAGTATTGCTTTGTACAATTCCCTGGCTTTATTGTGTGGAAGTCAATCTGCAGCATACACCACTGAAAGGATGTTTCAATAGCTCCTGATTATGCAGAATGGAGCCGGGCTTGCGTCAGGCCTGCCTCCTGTGTTCCCTAACCCTTGACGGGGTGCCAGGATGCAGAGGAGGGGGGCTGCGAAACTCCAGCCTCCAGAATAACCTGGACCCTTTGCTCCCCGGTCCCCTTGGTAGGTGCTCCCTGTTCATCCCTGCAGAGCTCAGCGTTCACTGAGAGAACCCCAACTGGAGGATTCACTTTGAGATTCCAAGCATGTCCTAGGTCGATCGATTTTATTTAAGGGCTAATGTTCCCAGGGAGGAGGGGGAACAGGGAGGCTCCCACTGCTGGCTGGTGTCAGCCTGAGCCCCCTAAGCTACAGACCGAAGCACAGAAGCCACTCTGGGCTGCACGGTATGGAAGTAAATGGCAGAAGGACAGAGTCCCTTCTCCATGTCCCCTCTCCCTTCTCCAGGGAAGTTACCACAGGGACTCATGTGCCTTCCTTCCTAAGCTATATCAGAAACCTCTCTGCAGGCAGCCAGTTCCCAAATCCAAATCCTCACCAAAGGATTCCCCATCTCTGTCTACCGAGACTTTCCCAAGATTCTCTCTGTCAATTTTAACTATGGCCCTGCCGTGCAGGGGGCAGAGGCTGCATCACTGTCACTTGGTGACTCAGAGGCAGAATTTGTCAAATGATCACCCGTGAAGTCGAGGAGCACCACGTGCCTTGAGCACCTCAAATCACTAAGTGGGAAATCTTTGCAGAGACCACCCTGCCAAGGAAGTCGTGACAACACCTGCAGGTAACAACCTGGGGATTCAGGGAGCATCCAAGACCAACTTCTCTAAAAGTTAGTGTACACGGGGAGCCAGGGAGAGGGTTCAGGTGGGAAAGCATCTGTCACCCAAGCAGGAAGACTTGAGTTTGACCCTCAGCACACATAGAAAAGCCGTGTGAGGAGCACACACCTGAAGTCCTCACCTCAGTAGGGTAGAGGCAGGTGGATCTCGCAGCCACCTTGTCATGCAATCTAGCAAACCAGTGAGCTCTAGGTTCGGTGAGAGACCCTGGCTCAAAAACTAAGGTGGAGAGCAACTGAAGATAACGTCCTACATGATATTCACATACACTTGCACACACACACACACACACACACACACACACATCACGTACATACATACACAAATAATAATATGCAGAATTTGCATTTCCGTAATGTTCCGCCATTCCTGAAGAAAAGAAATCAGCCTGAGAAGAGTTAATCCTCCCAGTCAGAGATTAGAAGATGAAACTCCCGCCCGTGCACAGAGGTACCCAGAACATTCACAGCATAGTAAATCCACGCATGCAAAAGGCCTCTCTCCTCATTTGTTAGCCAGCGGTGTGTGAAAATGTTAATGAAGGGAGCTATAATCTATGAGAATTCCACTATTAAAATGTAGTTCACGTCTGAAGGCTTCTGCTTACACACAGCCCACTGTTCATCAATCCTTCCCGGGCATTGCTAATAACAGACGTAATTGCCTCGCTCTGTCTAGCCACCTTCACCCTGCGATTCTAAGATTTGCTACAACGGCTATTGTAGAATTATTCTCATGCTATTAACTTTGAGCTTTATTATATGTGTTCTTAAAAGAAAATAAATGCATAGGGATTGTAAATGTGTATCAGGTTCCTGGTGAAAGTATTTTTTTAAAAAAATATAACACACTGACAAAGGCATCAGTATAGGTGATTTAACAGCCCCCTTCCCTCACCCAAGCCTAAATTAGATGGCGCGGGTTTGCGTTTTCCTCGGGAGAAAATTTCTACTCTGAAAACAGCAGCAGGTTGTCTGTTGCAAGAAGAGAGTTGGGAAGAAGCTCGTGAGGCAGGCATTGTGTGCAAAGCTCCGGTGGGGGCTCCCTCTTCACAGCAGTCCTTTTCTCTTTGTATAGATCCTCTTACTTTATAGTGGGTCTTCCCCTTCTCAGCCAGTCCTCCCTCTTCAGAGAGGACCTGCCATCCTCCCAGGAAGTCCTCCCTTTATAGTAAACCCTCCCGCTTCACGGTAAGTCCCCCTCACTCATGAGTCTGCCCTCTTCATAGTGACCCTCACTGTGTACCACAGCGGTATCTTCAAGCCGTTCAGCTCATGGCCTGACCCACGGCCACAGAGGACTCCAGACTCTTTCCCACAAACCAGGCCCTGGACCTCAGGGTGCCAGGAATCTCTCCAGGCTGTTGAACTGGTGTGTAAGGATCAGGAAGAGGTAGAGGGAGAATGGGAGAACGGAGGGCAGGTGCCTCTGCCCTGAGCCCACAAGCTCACCTTTCCATGGGCAGGCACTTAGTACAGCCACAGTGCTGGGGAGAGGAGCGGAGGGGAGGGGGCAGAAGATGTGGAACTCAGTCTTAGAAACCCACTTTTGGATCTATTCTAAGAGTGGATCAAGACAGTCCAGGCAGGAAATATGTCCTGGAATGAAACACACATGCATACACAGACACACACATATACATACATACACATACACATACATGCATGGTCACATATACACATACATAGACACACACATGCAGATACACACACATACACACTTGCATAGATACACACATATGCATACACACATGCATACACATACACACATCCATAGTCACATAAACACATACACACATATACACACATGCATAGTCACATATACACATACACAGACACACACATGCATATACACACACATACACATTTGCGTAGAGAC
>NW_022196900.1:110947881-110964161 GCF_008632895.1 Mastomys coucha
GGGGGGCTAAAGGCTGGGGAGGCAGCTCAGTAGCAAAATGGTGAAGTGCTTGTAGGAGGACCTGAGTGTGAGTGAGCCCAGTACCCATGCCAAGAAGTCAGGCATGGCGGAGACACGGAGGTTCCTGGGGCTCCCTGACTAGCCAGCCTGACTCATTTGGTGAGTTTCAGGCCAATGAGAGATCCTGCCTCAAAAAACAGAGTGGACAGCACCTGAGGAAAAAAACACCCAAGATTTTCTGGTCTCCACACTCACACACACATGCACGTGCATATACATGTATACAAATACACATGCACATGCGTGTGCACACATATGCACACACATGCATATGCATGTAGATGTATGCACACACAGACACACACACACACACACACACACACACGCTCGAGAGAATAACGGATACCCTCAGGAACTGAGCAGATCTATAATCTGAAGAGCTAAGGCCACTGCCCATAGTAGTGCTGAGTTAGCCCTTTCCACCTTCCACGGGTGCAGATGGACACGAGGTCCTCCTTCACTTCCCAACCAACGTCCCAGTCACCCTCGGACAGGGTGGGAGAGGACAGCCAATGCCTAGCAGCAGCCTCTAGGTTACCCATCACCTTTAGCCTACAATGCCGCTCCCTGAGAGTATCCAGGGAAGTTCGTGCCCGGGGAGGCCACACACTGCCCACCCACATGCTCAGCAGCGTGTTCTGGAAGGTGCTCTGTGGGCTTGTGGTACAACTCAGTGTGGCGGCAGCAGGCGGGGAGTCAAGGAGCTCAGCTTCCAACCCTGGGGCCATTGGACTGGGAAAGTCTTTAAAACATGTAACTGTGTTTATTTGGAAACATAATAAAATAGATCATGTGTTAAGCTAGAAACTATGTATTATACACATGTCTAATGAAAGGTGTATGGAACTGTAGGGAAGAACGTGGCCATGAAAAACTATCTAGACAAAAGAGTAGGAACTGGGTAAATGAGGCAGTTGCCACCAGTTTCATCATTTGAACCTCTCTTCAGAGAAACTGCACTCGACATGACCTTATCTTTGCTTAAGAATTCTAAAAAGTAAAAAGTAAATTAAAAAAAAAAAAGTGGAACACAGAGGTTTAGAGTTTCCAGTGAATACAGAGAGTCCCCCATAGGGTCCAGTGTTTGAACACCCAGCCTCAGTTGGTGGCTCTTTTTGGAGAGGTGATGGGAAGCTTTGTCGAAGCAAATCTGTTCCTGGGGACAGGCTCTAGGAGTCAGTACTCTCAGCCCATTTCGGTTTGTTCAGTGATTCTGTGTGCTCTACTTGCTGCTCCTGGTGCCACGCTCTCAGCTCGCTGCCAAGCCTCCCCTTGCTTGCGGACTCTCATCCCCGTGGGGCTGTGAACCCAGACAGACTCGTGTGTTCTTTTGGTCGCTGTGTTTATCACGAGAGAGAAGTAGCTAATCGAGGGCTTCCTTGTGATGGCTTCAGAGTTGTTTGTTTCAGACAGGTAGCTCAGGCTGACCTGGGACACTCAATCCTCCTGCCTTCGCGTTTCCAATTGATGGGACTCACAGGACTGTGCCACTATGTCTACACAGAATCCAATTTTTCCCTTAAATTTGGCCCCTTGAGTTTATGTGTGCCTGCATATGCACCCAACAGGTTCAGATGAGGGAGCCATATCCCTGGGGGCAGCAGCGCCACCCTCAGTGCCCATGTGCTGTGCCTTCCTGTACAGCCCAGAGGAAGTCCCTCTGGGCCCTCAACTTCCAAGTGCACTTTGGAAGATGGAGATCTTCATGTCTGTCCTGTGCTTGCTACTCTTGATTCTCTGAAGCTCCCTAAGGGATGCCCTTTCCTCTAGCCCCCTAGGGCTCTTTGAAGCATCCTTTGTTGGCCAGAGAGAAGCCTAGACCTTTATGAGAGGATTCTGGATGCCCAGTGATGGTAGAAAAGTACGTACCCATCGAAGGATAGGGGGACAGTACCTGACAATGGCCAACTGTGCTGATTCATATGTCAACAGAACCCCACCTAAAGTCCCCTGAAAGGAGGGAACCTCAGTTAAGAGAGTGCCTCCATCAGTTTAGCCCGCATGCAAGTCTGTGAGGCGTTTTCTTGATCATGACTGACATGGAGGGCTGCAGTGGTTTGAATATTCTTGACACAGAAAAGGCACTATTCGGAAGTATAGCCTTGTTAGAGAAAGTATGTCGCTGTAGGGCTGGGCAATCAAACCCTCCTCCTAACCACGGGGTAGCCAGTCTGCTCCTGGCTGCCTTTGGAACAAGAGGTGGAACTCTTAGCCTGCCTGGAGGCTGCCATGCTCCAGCCTTGATGATAATGGACTGAACCTCTGAACCTGTAAGCCAGCCCCAATCAAATGTTGTCCTTATAAGAGTTGCCTTGGTCATGGCGTCTGCTCACAGCAGTAAAACCCTAACTAAGACAAGAGTCCAGCCTGTTGTGAATAGAGCCACCTTTGGGTGGGTTGTCATGGAAGTCATATAAGAGGCAGGTTGAGCAATCCACGAGGAGCGAGCCAATAAGCACTGTTCCTCTATGGCCTCCGTCTCAGTTCCTGCCTCTAGGTTTCTCCCGTCCTTCCTTGAGCTCCTGCCCTGACTTCCCTCAATGACAGGTTGTAAAGGGACATCTGAACCAACCATCCTTCCCTCCCCGACATCTGAGCCAACCATCCTTCCCTCCCCGACATCTGAGCTAACCATCCTTCCCTCCCTGGTGGCTCTTAGTCATGGTCTTTATCACAGTAACAGAAACTTAATTAACTAACACATCTACCCTACCCAGTAGGTCCCAGACATGTTAGCCCAACCCTACTGGAAGAGGCGTCCTTCTGTCCTGGCCTGGGCTTCCCAGCAGCCATCAGGAGCTGGGAGTTTAGTAGGTCACCACTCCCAGGGGGCTTCTCTGAGGCTGCTCTTCTGAAAAAGAAAAGTCTACGGTGGGTTATAAAGGTTTCAGTGACAGAAGGATTAGAGGACAAGTCCTTCTCTGTCACACACCAGGAAGCCTTGGCTTTTCCCTCATCCTGCGCCATGACCCGAGGAACTAGAGCCCTAGGAGGGCCCCAGAAAGCAAGAAAACCACAGAGAAGGAACATAGATGTGTCCCGCACATTGGGGATCCTCTCCAAATGTGCAGCACCCCAGCTTCTGTTATATTTAATTTTCTCTTAATTTGGGGCATGCAGCACAATCCTAAGTGTTTTAGGGAGATGGTAATGGCCCTTCACTAAAATAATTCAACCATCACTATAATTTCAGTGCCACCATCAAAATGAAATAATGGCTGTTTACCGTGTCACACCTTTCAAATGACCTTCATTTGAATACAAATTGTGGCTTGAAATTCTAAAGGCTGCTCAGGTTCCAGAAGGCTGCAAAACTCAGCTCAGGAAGGGTTGCTCTTCCAGAGCCTTCTCCCAGCACTTGAAATGGCTCTCTTCCCATGGAGCTGCTGGAGAGCCATTTAGCACCTGTGTGCAGAACGCAATGGCCCTGACCCTGCACAACATGGAACAGGAACTGGAGGAGGCCTCCAGGAAGCAGCTGTGGGAAGCTGGCAGTGCTGGTACCGATGCAGGACGGAGTTCCCATGACCAGTCAGTCCCCAGAGCCATCTCTCATCTATTTCTCCCTCCAACCCCCCATCGTTCTAGTCAGCTTCCTGCTCGGCCTTGTCCCCTGCTGGTCTCCATGATTCCCCTCCAGGCATACAACCTTACAGAGCCTGAGCCTCAGCCTCCTTTGTCCTTTTGAGTCCGCTCAGGTGGAAGAGGTCACAGGCCTCCTGGCAGGTCCACTGTTTCCTGAGCAAATGTTCCATCAGCATTTACCAGGAAGGGCTGAGTGGGAAGGCTTTAGCTTTCTTACATCTGTCTCACACATGTGCATGTCTTTTTGGTTCAGGGAGAGGAGAGTACGTAGATGTCAGAGGATGACTTCAAGCCCTGTCCCTTAGGCACCGTTCATCTTTTTTTTTTCTTGAGCTCGAGTCCTTCCTTGGCCCAGAACTTTGCAAAGTAGGCAAGGCCTCCTGTCACCCTTTCACCAGAGCTGGGATTATAAACAGTGGGCCACACACCCAGCTTTTTGCGTGAGTCCTGGGGCTAGAACTTGGGTCCTCATGATAACAAGACAAATTCTTTACAGACTGATCCATCTTGCCAGCCCAGGCATATGAATCAGCCCCTAAATAAATATCTATCACACTGAAATGTCATCTCCGGGACTCCCCAGCCGCACCACAGAGTGACGCTTAAAGCAGGATCTCTGACTTTTCTCACAGGTGGACGCTGACTGAGAACCCAGGCCTGGCCACTCTTTTGACAAAGTAGACTTGAGGTAAGGCCTCACTACTTATAGCCTTAGTTTCCACATCTGTAAAGGAGCAATAATGATACCAGCCACCCAGAGAGCCACCAGGAGGAGTGACTGCCTCAGCGCACACTGAGAAGCTCAACCCAGTAAGTACCGTCACCAACACAGCAATACAAACACGTACACACGTCCGCTGCTGCCATCTTGCCTTCCAACGTGTTCTCACTAACAGCACACGCTCACACCCACGTGCCACCATCTTCTTCCCACCCGGCGCCCCGGCCTGGCTTGGGTCTAGAATGTTCTCTATCTTCTCTGCTCCACTGGCCCACCTGCCCTGGGATTTCCCCCTCCAAGAGGCTTTGGTGCTTGGTGCCCACACAAGCATCCACCTGCTCCCAAGGCCGACTCATCTACTCTCAGAGTTCAATGGCTCATGGCAGGAACCTCACTCCAAAGCCTGAAAGCCACTGACTTCACTGTGGCTGCAAAGCTGAGCATAAGGAAGGTTCCCTCTCCCTCTTGTCAGACACCACCAGGTCCTAGGCTGGATGTGCAGGTTTCTCCTGGCATCTGCTAACTAGTCTCCCTCTGCCCCTGATGGAGACCATCATGCCCCTCCATGAAGAACAAGAATCATCCACAGGCCTCCACTCTGCCTGCCTCCTCTCCACCTGAGCCCCCAGCTGACTAGGCAGGTCATCAGCTGTGTGTGCTCAGTTGGCTCCTATGTCTATCCATAGAGTGTCACAGGGCCCTAGAGGGGCAGCATGGGCCGCAATGTAGATGTCCATAAAGTACCACAAAAGGCCACAGAGATTCTCATTCCAGCTACATAAAGTGTCCAGAGGTGACAGATCCACAGACACAGATAAAGTAGGGGTTACAGGAGCTTTGGGGAGTCTAGGAGGACTGAAAGGAGAGGCAGCTGAAGACAATGAGTTTCTTTTGGGGACAGTGGTGGCTGCAGCCACTGAGTCACACACTAAAAGAGGATGGATTGTTCCTTGTGTAAGTGACATCCCCATAAAGCTATTAGTACTCTTTGTTGAGAAGGCTCCAGCCTCCTTCCTCTCCTCCCACAACCAAACCAGGCCAACCCGAGGTTACTCCATCTCACCCACCCCGAGAGCACCTGCCCCTCAAGGCTCATTCCCAGAGTTCATTGATTCATCATTGATTCATTGATTCTTGTGTTCAACAAACCCCAGCTGTACATCTCCCTGGAATTCAGGAGCCAAGGGCACTCAGGCCCTGCTCCCAAGGAGCCCCCAGCCTGATGACAGACAGACAGACAGACAGCAGTGGCAGCAGGAAGCAAACCCAAGGTCCCACAGAGGGCACCAATGAGAACTGTCCCACTCTGCTGGTCCTAAGAGTGTCACTCGGTCTCTCAGGATAACTCTTATTCTCTTCAAAGGATCGAGAACCTCAAGGCTCACACATGGGCAGAAAAAATGGTGTGGCCCTCAGAAGGCCTGGAATCTGTATCCAGTGGATGCGGTTGGCTGAGGTAGCCCATCCATAGCCCTGGAAGTCCTCCCCAATAGGATTCTCCACAGAAGGGTCCTCCTCTCAGCCAAGTGTTCCCCAAGGAGGACTCTCTCCAAAGAAATCTCATGCAACAGAGTCCTCCCCCAGTGGAGTCCTCCCCCAGTGTTGTCTCCCCCAGCAAGCTCCTTCCCAAGTGGGGTCTCCCTCTGGAAAGCAGAGGGGCAAGTCTTTCACAGAAACACCTACTGCAGGGTACTTGGTAAGGATGTAAGTTGGCATGATAACATGTCAAAGTACCAAGTGCCTGAAGTGGGAAAAAGGTAAGACTGAGACTGTAGGTCAGTGGTAGAGTGTTTGCCTCACATGCATGAGGCTGTGGGTTCAAACCCCTGTACTATCAAATAAATAGGGAAGACAAAAACTGGATCCCTCCCTGTACTGGCTGGTTTTGTGTGCCAACTTGACACAGGCTGGAGTTATCACAGAGAAGGGAGCTTCAGTTGGGGAAGTGCCTCCATGAGACCCAGCTGTGGGGCATTTTCTCAATTAGTGATCAAGGGGTAGGGTCCCTTGTGGGTGGTGCCATCCCTGGGCTGGAAGTCTTGGGTTCTATAAGAGAGCAGGCTGAGCAAGCCAGGGAAAGCAAGCCAGTAAAGAACATCGCTCTATGGCCTCTGCATCAGCTCCTGCTTCCTGACCTGCTTGAGTTCCAGTCCTGACTTCCTCTGGTGATGAACAGCAGTGTGGAAGTGTAAGCTCAATAAACCCTTTCCTCCCCAACTTGCTTCTTGGTCATGATGTTTGTGCAGGAATAGAAACCCTGACTAAAACACTCCCCCTCTCTCATCTGTTCCAGCAAAAGTTTGGGTAGATGAATGATTTGACTAACGTTTTTTTGCCCCCTACTAGAGTAAGATGTTTGGCTGCCCCGAAGGGAATGCCCCTTGATAGTCTCTAAGTTGACCCTGGAGAAGTGTTGAGGTGAAGTGGAAACATGAGTCAGTTATGTCAATGATAGTTTGCTGGGGCACACAGGTGAAAGGACGTCTTGCTAAAGCAAACACAGAAAAGACTGTTTTCCTGAAGCAGCCACAGGTGAAAGGATGTTGGATATAGCGAACACTTGAGAGGACACTTGGTATAAATATGACCCCACAGACAGTGGGAGACAAGCACTGAGCCTTGGTTTGCTTTGCTCTACCTCACCATTTTTCGCTAACAACACGCATGTATCAGTTCGCCTTATAGAGAGTTGTTGAGCTCAACTTGTGGTAATGCTGCAATTGAGAGAAACTTGCCCAAGAACTGCTCGAGAAGTTCCTGCTGAAGTTCCTGCGGCAGCTTGCCAATCCCACGGCCTCAGCTCAGGCTGGTTGGTGAGCCTTGGGGTTTCTTCAGGATTGAACTGCAGCTGCTGGTTGGTGCAGACTGTGGGAAGGACCGGCCCGCAGCTGCCGAGTTGTAGTTGGTATTTGCTTCTGGACTGAACTGCTGTCAAAGAATTCCGAGCTTGCTCATCAGATCCACTTCCCTCCCCCCCACCCCGTATCCTAATAACTTTCTCTTCCACCACCTCTGTCGGGTGGTGGGCTAGAGGAGAAGTTGAACCCTTATTCAAAATAGGTGGCAAAAACTGTATGCCTACCTTGAGGGATAGGCGTCTGCTCCCAAGAGAAGCTGGTGTTGCAGTTCAGGCATCTCTGTGATCTGGGGATGCACATAGCCCCCAAGATTGGGCAACCGCAGCCACACCAAGAAATGCCTCAAAGGGTGTGGAGCCAGGGAAGACAGGGTAGCCATGCGGTGGCTCTTGCCCCCTGACCCGGGCTTCCATGGCCAGGTGTCAAGCCACCAGAAACACTACCTAAGCATGAGCCATGCAGCAGCTGCACATAGACTCTCTGCATGTCCAGTCCCAGGGGTCTCACACAACGCGACTCGGAGGGAGGAGCCCCAGAAACTCTTGCTTTGGGACTGACTCTAATGGTGGCATGTGGGGCCTTGAACTGTATTTAATTAGATTGAAACAAAGAAACGGAATCTCCCCTGTACACCCAGTGCCTTGGAACAACTCCAGGCTGACATTTTGGGGGACTCTCCCAGATGATTAATTCATAGCTGCCTCAGCAGCCACATGCAATTCCTGGACTTAGCAACAACTGACATTTTAATTTTTTTTTTTTTTTTGAGACAGTGACCGGAGAACTATAAGACACTGGGTACAGAGTCAGAAGCATTGCTTCTCCAAAGTCGCTGTCGCTTGGGGAAGCCTGGGGAAGAGAGTAAGGGATTTCAGGAAAATGTTTCAAAACTCTAGGAAAGACACTAAGCAGAGGAGAGGGGATTCTGGGAAGACATAAATGGTGTGAACAGAAGAGAGGGAGATCCAAATTGCAATTGAATGAAAAGCTCTGGCTTGTACATGCGTCTGTGTGTGTTCTTGTGCACACACATGCAGGTGCACGTGCCCTTCCACGTGGAGGCTAGGGATCAACACCCTTGTCTTTCACACTCACTCCATCCTTCCGAGACAGGATCTCTCACCAGCTAGCTGGGACTGCTGACCAGGAAGCCCCAACGATTAGCCTGGTTCCCCTTCACCACTGCTGGTTTCTCTACCAACCAACTCATTTCCCCAGCCCTGAGAAACTTCTATGTTGTCCATACATAGCCAGTAGCAAGCAGCTCAGTGTCCTGTGTCGGCTGACTGCACCCTTAGGGGACAGAGCAGAGGACCCAGGTTCCATTGCCAGCACCCACATGGTGGCTTACAACTGTCTCTAACTCCAATACCAAGAGATCTGATGCCCTCTTGTGGCCTCCTCAGGCACCAGGCAGGCACATGGTGTACGCACAAGTCTATGCAAAACACTTATACATGCACACTTTTTTTTTTTTTTAATTAGAAGGAGGAGGAGCCATTATGGTGGACCTTCAACAGAGGATGCAGGGACAAAGGCTTCTCTGACCCCACTGCAGCTCCAGGGTAGGTAGCTGTGGATGGCAGCAGGACAATCTCTCTGAATAAAAGCACAAAGGAGGGGATAGAGCCCCACAGAAGATGGACAGAGAGAATCTGTTTGATGTGGCCCTGAGAGGGTCCCAAGCCACGGCACTGACCTCGATATCATGGCCATGGCTGTCTGCCTGAGCCTCAGTTTACCTAATGTCTGGACAGTCTTCCAGAATGTTCTACCACATGATGAAAGTCCATCCTCTTCATTGCCTTCCTCTGGGCAGCCTCCCAGCTTTTGAGGCCCAAGAGGATACAGGCTAGCCCAAAGAAGTATGATGGGCAGAGGAACAGGAGGCCTGGAGGCAGACAGCCTCATCTTTCTACATTATCTCCTCGCTTCACAGAACTCTCGTCGCCCAGGATGGAGTCTCACACGGGAGTTATTGACATCAATCCCTCAGCTTAAGAATTGGTTGTCTCCATGTACAGGCTGCTGTGCAGTGTGCCACCCCATTCAAAGTTTATTTTGCATTAAATCTCCAAGCCAGAGACCCTCCCATTAGACCCTCTGCATAAAGCAGAGTTATGGGTCCGAGTGTTTTTAAAAATAGATGCAACCCCAGACCCCAGGAAACTGAAGGGACATTATGGGAATACACAACCACATTGTTTTGTTATTGTATGAAAAATTGGATTCTCTGACTCCAATTTCTCCCTCCTGCTCCCGGCTCCTCCCTCTCCTCGTTCCTCACCTGAGTCGCTGTGGCAGTTACTGGCACTAAGCACAAGATATATTACAGAGTGGAGCAGCCTACGCCAAGCTCCAGGGTCCCAAGCTGCTACGTATGTGTTGCTGAGGCCCAGGCAAGCTCCCATCCTCCTGAATACTCGCAATTCTGCCACTCCAGGCTGGATGTCAAATGAGCTCCACCGCCTCAAGCCGGATTTTGGATGTATTTCACCACAGGACTCCCGTTACAGCAGTCCTGGCATGGGTTGTGTGGGTGTACACAGGGTGAGGACAACCCCCGGGATCAGTCCGCTCCTTCAATCATGGGCTTCCCAGGTATGGGGCTCGGGTCACTCAGGCAAGCACATATTTACCCACTGGATTGTCTTCACCAGCCCACAGGAAGCTCTTTTGAGCAATGAAGGTCTGAGATGCGAAAGCTGTCTCAGGCCAGACACCACGGATGGACGTGGCAGCAGCGGCTCAAGCTTTGACCCACGCCAGCCACCATAGGAATGAGGGGAAGTGGCTCCCCCGTGCTGAGGTCCCCACAGTCAGTGAACTAAAAAGTGCTAAGCATCACAGTGACCCCAAGAGGAAACCATCTCACTGGAGTGAGAGCTTTGGAAGCAGATTCAATATGGACCACAGGTTAGGCTACAGGTCATAGCATTCCTGAGTATTTCCCAAAAGAACTAAAGTCCCAAGGTCAAAGGAGGTGTCACTGGAGCCTGGGGTCACTCAGTCTATAAAGTGTTTGCTTTGCAAGCATGAGCACCTGAGTTTGATCCCCAGAACCCAAATATAAAGGCGAGGCATGGGGGCTGTGGACTGGTTCAGTGAGCAAGAGCCTTGCTACATTAACATGAGGATCCAAGTTCAAATCCCCAGCACCTACACAGAAAGCTAGGTGTAGCTAATGCATGCCTTGGCCCCGGGGCTAGGCAGAGCAGAGTAAGAGGGCATCGCTGGGGCTTTTGCTGAACACCAGCCCAGCTCCAGGTTCCTAGAAAGAGCCTGTCTGAAAAGTGTAAGGCAGACACCCGACGCCCACTCTGGCCTCCAGGGATACACAGGTATGCACATGCACACAAGCCCAGAATAAGGAAATGAATTTAAAATAAAACTTTGATAAGACTGGACATGGTAGGCTACACTTAAAATCCCAGTACTGGGGAGGTGCAGGTTGAGAGTCCCTGGGACTCAGTGTCCAATCATCTTATTGGTGAGTTCAAGGCCAGTGAGAGGCATTCATAAGGATGACAGCTGAGGTTGTCCACTGGCCTATACACACAAGAACGCACACACATGCACTCATAGACACAATCACATACACACACACACTCATGCACGTGCACACATACACATACACAATCACATACTCATGCATGCACATACATTCGCAAGCACACATACACACATGCACAATCACACAGCCACCTGTACACACAAGAATACATAGAGATATGTGAATACACATATGTATGAATGTAGTTGCCATGTTCACCCTCCCTTGGAGGGTGGAGTCGAGAAAACGTGGTAGAAGCACACTGTAATACATACACTACAGTAATATTTACTCCTGAAGAAGAAGGAATCCTGTGACATGTGACAATGTGGATGAGCCTTGAGGACATTAAGTGAAGCAAAATAGCCCCAGAAAGACAGATACTGGGGGCCCCAGTTACATAAAGTACCCAGGCAAACCCACAAAGTCGGGGTTCACACATGGCTGCCAGAGGCTGGGGGCAGGGCATGAGGTGTGCTAGCCAGTGTGTATAAAACATCAGTTACACAAAGGAACTCATTGGAGTGATCCACTGCATGAGGCCATGCCTGCAGACATCGCTTCCAAGTGTGTGGAGACAGCTCCCGCTGGGTGTTCTTATCAAAGTCACAGAGTGATGGTCGATCTCGATCTTCAGCTTGATAAGATCTGGAATCATCTGAGAGATGGGCCTCTGGGGGTGCATGTGAGAGAGATCAATCGAGAGGGAAGACCCACACACTGAGAGAGCACAGTGGGGGCTGGAGCCTCCACTGATCAAAAAGAGCAGGTGAGCACCTGTGGGTGTGACATCACCAGCTGCCCCCATGCTCCAAGTGAGCTGACTTCGCCAACCATGGCCTTTGAACTACAAGCCAAAACAAATCCATTCCCTCTTAAGTTGCTTTCACCAGAATACTTTGTCACAGAAACAGGAAAAGTAACTACCATGGTAATTGTAATAAACATAAACCAAGCTAAGTCTGCATGTGGACACAGAGTAAAGTCGCTCATACTCCTCCCTCCACCTGTCATTTAGCTCTGCCCACTTCTGTAACAGCTACTGGCTAAGGGTCAGCTCCCAAGACAGCCAGACATGCAGGGCCTGATGCCACAGGTCTGCATTTGAGAGGCTAACACAAGAGCATCATGAAGGAGGTTCATGACCAGCCTGGGCAATTTAGCAAGACCCTGTCTCAAAAGAACAAGTGGAGATGGGCTGGCACAGTGGCTCAACAGTGTCGCCGGGCATGCTCAAGACCCTGGCTCAGTCTCTAAGCACTGAGAAATGAGGATGGTGTCAGAGATTCCCCATAGCATGCTTAGAACTCAAGGTCAGTGAGGGAGGGGTCACACACCAGGAGCAAGGAGCCTGGTCCCCGTAGCAATCACAGAAGGGGGAGAGAGAGAGACAGAGAGACAGAGAGAGAGAGACAGAGAGAGAGACAGAGAGAGAGAGAGACAGAGAGAGAGACAGAGAGACAGAGAGACACAGAGAGAGAGAGACAGAGAGACAGAGAGAGAGAGACAGAGACAGAGAGAGAGAGAGACAGAGAGAGAGAGACAGAGAGAGAGAGACAGAGAGAGAGAGACATAGAGAGAGAGACAGAGAGAGAGAGAGACAGAGAGAGAGACAGAGAGAGAGAGAGACAGAGAGAGAGACAGAGAGAGAGAGACACAGAGAGAGAGAGAGACAGAGAGAAAGAGAGAGAGACAGAGACAGAGAGAGAGAGACAGAGAGAGAGACAGAGAGAGAGAGACAGAGAGACAGAGAGAGAGACAGAGAGAGAGAGACAGAGAGAGAGAGACAGAGAGAGAGAGAGACAGAGAAACAGAGAGAGGGAAGGAGGGAGGGAGGGAGGGAGGGAGGGAGAGAGAGAGAGAGAGAAAGAGAGAGAGAGAGAGACAGAGACAGAGAGAGAGACAGAGAGAGACAGAGAGAGACAGAGAGAGAGACAGAGAGACAGAGAGAGAGGGGGAGAGAGAGAGAGAGAGAGAGAGAGAAAGCTAATGTTTTGCACCAGAGTGCTTACTGAGCATGATCCCATCGCCAAATATGGAAAAAGCAGAAACTCAAACACTTGTCAAAGGTCAAATCGATACTAATTTACTCCAAGGTATAAGGACGGGCTTTTCCTTTTTTTTTAGTCTTTTCTCTTTTGTCTTTATTAAAGACCATTTGGCCAGGTGTGCCTTCTCTTAGCCTACAGTTATCCCCTACAGTTTAAGTTTAATGCTTAAGAATCAGACACAGGAAGCCAGTTCCTGCCAGCTAGAGATGAGGAACAGGAGTAACCTGTGTGCCCTCAGCAGACCTTCTGGATGAGTCTGCTGCAGAAAGCACAGAGACCGATAGCCAAGTTTCTGGTCTCTACCTCCTGCCCTTTGCCCTCCCAACAAGGGCGAACATCAAAGTTTGGTCCTGATGTGCGCTCCCTCCTGTTCAAAGTCTGTCCAGCATAAACAGAGGCCTTCCCTCAAGACAGCAGCCCCACTCCTGCCCTAAACATCCCTCCACTCCAGCCATCTTCTCTGTTTCTGCAAGGCTGTTGGGGAGCTGACAGGATCAGGTCACACCCTGTCAGCACAGATGATGTCATTGTGAAGCTCTGTCGAGGCCACAGGCAAGGGCCTGCTTCCCCAGGACAACTCCTTCTTTTCCAAGAGCTGGGAAAATCTGAGCACTTGCCCAGTGCTGACAAGGACAGCTGGTGGTGCTCGCCCCAGCAGACGTCAAGGCCTCCCGTTATGCCAGCTGTAACATGACAAGTCTTAAAAGTCATCGGCCAAGGGACGAGCGAGATGGCTCAGTCAGCAAAGTGCAAACATAAGGACCAGAGATCAACCCCCAGTACCCATGTCAGACAACAGCAACAACAGACATATGTAGTAGCACATGCCTGTAATCCAGTGGGGAAGGAATGGTGAAATGGTTGGATTTCTGGGACTAGTCCAAGTAGCTGAATCAGTGAGCCTCAGGCCCGAAGATCCTGTCTCAAAAAAAACAAGGGGGAATAGCTTGTAAGAATGACACCCAACATTGACTTCTGACCTCCATGTATACCTGTAAATACACAAACATACACACCACACACACACACACACACACACACACACACACACAGTCATTAAACATCATTGTGTATCTGGTTATATTACTTTCTCACATGTGCACATATGTATAGCATTGACTTCCGACCTCCATGAATACCTGTAAACACACACACAGTGTCCTTGAACACCATTGTGTATCCAGCTGTATGTACTTTCTCACATGTGTCCATATACATGTGCACATGTCTGTACACATGCATAGAGGTCATAGGTCCTCCATAGCTATCCATCCTATTTTTTAATAAGATTTATTAATTTGATTTTATATGTGTTTTGCCTGCATGTATATCTCTGTGCCAGGGTATCAGACCCCTGAAACTAGAGTTATAGATGGTTGTGAACCACCATGTAGGTGCTGGGGATTGAACCCAAGTCACCTGCAAACACAAGTGTTCTTAATTCTGAGCCATCTCCCAGCCCCTCCTGCCTTATCTTTTGATGTAGGGACTCTCATTGAACCTGGAGCTCACTGACTGACTAGACTGTGTGGCAGATGAGCTCTGGGCTGCATGTTACCACCCCCACCATCTGGGACTACAGAAGGATAACACCACCGGCAGGCTTCTACATGGGTGCTGGGGGGCTCAGAGCTCAGGCCCTTACGTGTGCACAGCAGGGACTTTGCTGACTAAGCCACTTCCTCAGAGCTGGAGAGATTCCTCAGGGGTTAAGAGCATTGTCTGCTCTTCCAGAGGCCCCAGACTCAATTCTCAGCACCCACACAACAGTTTACAACTGTCTGTAACTCCAGTTCCAGAGATCTGGTGCCCTCTTCTGCTGGGCAGAATCCTGCATACATGCAAGGCACCTAAGCTCATGTAATTGCACACACATACACATAAAAATAAAAGGTACATAAAAACTAAATGAAGGGGCCACCTGTGGTTCTTTTCCATCAGAGACCTACCCAGAACATACTTGCACACTGACAACTGCAAGATGCACAGGGTGGGGTGGAGAGGGGGACCCTCCTGCACCAACCTGCTTGCAAGCTACTTGGGGGATTTCAATTCTGGACTCGCCGGGCAGTGGGGGCACATGCCTTTAATCCCAGCACTTGAGAGACAGAGGCAGGCGGATTTCTGAGTTCGAGGCCAGCCTGGTCTACAGAGTAAGTTCCAGGATAGCCAGGGCTACACAGAGAAACCCTGTCTCGAAAAAAAAAAAAAATCAATTCCAGACTCTCTGTCTCAGATCGCTCTTCACCCTCACTAACATCTCAGCTGACTGACAGCCAGTGGCAGAGTCTGTGAGCTGATCACAGGTTAGGAGCAGGGGCACCAGGGGACCGTTCCAAGCATTCCCACGCCCAGCCAACTACAGGAGCTCTACAGAGAGAAGCAAAGAGGAGCTGGATGGACATGGGGGTAGACAGGGGCAGGGGGACAGCAGGGGAGGGCAGCTGGATGGACATGGGGGTAGGCAGGGGCAGGGGGAGGACAGCAGGGGAGGACATGGGGGTAGGCAGGGGCAGGGGGAGTGGTGGGGGGAGAGCAGCAGGGGAGGGCAACAGGATCCCATTCAGCACACTCCACTTGCTCTCTGCACATGGCCCTCAGAGTCCTCTCCACCTCTGCTTTTGGTCACTGATGGTCTGAGGGCCACAGCAGAGCCAGCTGCTCTAGACAGCTCTGTCCAAGATCCCCCTGGGACAGGAAGCCAGCCTGAAAAGCAGTGCCCGGTGGAAAGCCAGCTCACCAGGCATCCAGGCCCAGCACAGGGATGGGACCAACTGCAGTGGCTGCTGTCCACACTGCTGCCTCCCTGGGATACAGCTCCTCTGGCCCTTCAGCCCCACTCTGTAAGTGGGGTCTACACTCCCCACCCAGGGCCTCCTCTGCACCTGTACCATGTGCAGCTATCCCTCAGTGCCCCTGCATTCTGTTTCCTTTGCCTAACACTTTTCCCAGCATCCTCTAGCCTGATTCCTTTTACCAGAGCTTCTCCTATTCTTCCTCCAGCTCCACACTTACAGGGTACTTCCCATGGGCCTTCCCTGGATGCCCAGGGTGGATTATATGTCCAGCCAGGACAGGTGCTTCAGTGGCCAGTACTGGGGACATGCACTGACCACATTCCCTCTTACTGTCTATTTATTCATTAGTCTGCATTGGCCTGGCCAGCACAGCACAGCACAGCACTGCACAACATGGCACACCACAGTACAGCACAGCACAGCACACCATACCACAGCACAGCACAGCACAGCACAGCACAGCACACCATACCACAGCACAACACAGCACTGCACAACACGGCACAGCACAGCACAGCACAGCACAGCACAGCACAGCACAGCACAGCACGGCACGGCACGGCACAGCACTGCACAGCACAGCACAGCACAACACAGCACTGCACAACACGGCACTGCACACCACAGCACAGCACAGCACGGCACAGCACAGCA
>NW_022196900.1:110964266-110982766 GCF_008632895.1 Mastomys coucha
AGCACAGCACAGCACTGCACAGCACGGCACAGCACTGCACAGCACAGCACAGCACAGCACACAGCACAGCACAGCACAGCACAGCACAGCACGGCACAGCACAGCACGGCACTGCACAGCACTGCACAGCATGGCACAGCACAAGGGCAGCCCATAGGATATACGCTGTCAGATTAAAGGATCTCTGACTAAGAAACTGCCATGACTCCTAGGCAGTCTGTTGAGTGGGGAGCTGGGATATTACTCATGAAGTTCTATACTCTGGGCTCTGATCTTTGCAACTTCACCATGAGCAAGGAGAAAGGCTGGCCCTCTTGTCTGAACTCAGAGATGGAGCAAGCCAGGACAAGAGGTACCTGTCTCCAAAGACGTCCCTGAGTGCCAGGGAACACACTCAGTCCATGTTAAGAGTAGTTTCTTTGGCACACAAAGAGGCAGCTGCTACTCCTGGGGTGCCAACTGGGCAGAGGGACGGGGTAGAATTCTTGGGGGTCAACGTTTCAGGAGGAAGGGGTCTGGGCTTGGCCGCAAAGGAAGCAGCAAGCTGCTGATGCTCTGTTCAGCAATCCATCGATGCTCTGCGAGTTAATGCCTTATTATTAGTGTGCATATTTATAACGCGCCCTCCAGTTATTAACGGTGATATAATGCCAACTGAGAAAACCAAGGGACCTCAGAAATATTTACATAGCAGCATAATTAAGACCAGGAGCTGAGTCACGGAGAGAGCCTGAGGAAAAAAACATAGGACATTCTGGCTTCAGCCCTGCTCTGAGGTTTCCTAAATGGGAGCCGGTCAGAATACAGCTATGTCTTCACCTTGAACACCCTACACCTTCAGTGAAAGGCCACCCTCTGGGAGACTGAGATGCCCTCCCCACATAAGCCTCTACCAGACTTCTACAGCAAGCCCCGGTGCACCAGCCAGCGCAGATAGAAGGGATCACAGCCTCCAGACTGCCCAGCCTTGGAGCCCCTGACCAGATCAACATCCCCAGAGAAAACCTCAACATGGATGCGGAGGTCACCATAGGCAGAGGAAGCTCCCAGACAGGCAAGCAGCAAAGCCGTCTTGCCCAGAACCTCAGCCTCAGAACAGAAGCCTTCGAGGACAAAGACACGAAGCTCCTCCCTCTCCTCTCATGGTCTCCTCGTCAACACCCCGAACACTGTTCAATCCTCAATTCAGAAGGCCATTCCAGTCAGACTTCAGGGATCCAGTGGGGGGTTGGGGAGAGGCCTTAACTAGGACCGTCTCTCAGTGCGTGTATGTGTTCATGCACACGGGTGAGGAACTTGTGTGTCTGGGGGTGGGGGTTGCACTTGTTTATGGGGAAGTGTGCCGGTGTTAATGTGCATGTAAGGGGCTGCAGACCAGAGAACAACCCAGGGTGTCTTTCCTTAGGAGTCACCCACCCTGGTTTTTGAGACAGTTTCTTACTGATTCATCTAGGCAGTGAGCCCCACAGGATCTGCACCTCGGTCTCTCCAATGACAGGACTACTGGTGCACAGCAATGCACCCAGCTTCTTATGTGAGTTCTGAGAATCAAATCCAGGTCTTCATCCTGTGTGGTAAGTACTTCCCTAGACAGGTGACCAACCTCCCTAGACAGGTGACCCACCTCCCTAGACAGGTGACCCACCTTCCTAGACAGGTGACCCACCTCCCTAGACAGGTGACCCACCTCCCTAGACAGGTGGCCCACCTCCCTAGACAGGTGACCCACCTCCCTAGACAGGTGACCCCCCTCCCTAGACAGGTGACCCACCTCCCTAGACAGGTGACCCACCTCCCTAGACTCCCGTGACTTCTTTTCATGACCGTCTTTCAAAATAAAGAGGAAGGAAACCAGCTTTAAAAGGGAGAAAAGGGACCCAAAACACAAATTAAATGTGATAAAGTAGTGGAATATTATTCAGCCACAAAAAGGATAACGCCATGATGCCCGCTATAGCACAGAGAGACTGGAAAGAGAGAGAGGTCATTCACAGAGGATGACCTGCTGTGAGTCCTGTGTGTAAGTGTCCAGGGAGAGGAGAGTGTCGGTAATGGGCCCAGGGTGCATCAGCCAACGGGTTGGAGTTTTCTCTCAGGGTATGAAAATGTTCTCACTGTGGTGCTGATGGTGGAATTCCGTGACTGTATAAGAAGCACCTGAACCGTAACTTCGAGTGAGTGAGCTGGGCCGCAGAGATAGCTCAGCAGGTCAAGACTCCTACTGTTCCTGCAGAGGATCTGAGTTCAGTTCCCAGCACCCACATCAAACAGCTCACAACTGCCTCTAACTCCACCTCCAGGGAGTCAGTGCCACTGGCCTTCATTGGCCACATGTGCACATGCACACAAGTAAGTGGGCTGCCTGTGATGTAAAGTACAGTAGGCAGTAGGCAGGCCCCCTGCTGGTCCCTGAGCACTTCTGGGGCAGTCTGTGGTCAAGGTCAGCCTGCAGTAGCCTCCTGAAGCCTTGCCCTGCACACTCAGAGACAGGTCCCTTGGTCCCCACCTGCAGGTCTGACAGAGGCATCTGTGTGGAGCCCCAGAAAGCTCACAGGACTGGAAATCTAAATCTACCTTCCAAAGGACACAGCATGCCATAACTAACACCAGACCCGACCACCCTGCTCACAATAAATGTCATCCTGTTTGCTTCTGGAAGGGCCTCTGCTCTGCAGCCAATACCCATTCGGCCTGACTGAGCCTCTATCACAAGTGACATGCAAATGTAGCTCCCATCATTCTAATAACCCAGAGAGGGAATGCTCCCATAAAACCACTGTAACAGCGCCTGGCTTTACGGCCAGCTAAGTTTTCTTTGTTTCTTGTCAAGACTTTCTCCTCCTAACAGCTGACTGGAGAACAGGGTGCTTCATATTTCTTTTCCTTTGGAGAAACCAGGATAGGCAGTCACCAAGCTGCACCTCCGTCTGCCAGCGCTGCCCAGTTCCCTCCCAGCTCCCTCCCAACCCCCTCCCAGCTCCCTCCCAACCCCTTCCCAGCCACGGGGACTTATAAACCACAGTCCCCTTCCCACCAGGTGCGGAAATGCACGGCCTCTGCTCAGTGCACTCAGTCAGAGGGGAATATAAAGCCAGCCTTATTTACAACAAGTGAACGCCTCTGCTCCTCAGGTTAGAGCTGGCTGTGTGCCATGCATGTACACATACAAACACACACACACACACACACACATACACACACTAATACACACATAATATACACAAGCACGTGCATGCAACTGTATGCTCAAATATATGCACACACAGACATACAAACATGCACATATAAGCTTACATATTCTCACACTCAAACACATGTGGAGACACATACACTCATGTAAGGGATGCAAACATGGAAGCACATGATCACATACATGCACATATGGGGCACAAATGTATATATAAGCTATTATGCACATATGTACACTGACACACAAAGGCTTGCATGCATGCTCACAGACAGAGGCTGGTATACAAGCTTGTATACGTATATGCACACACACACGAGCTTGTGTGCACAAAGACATAAGCTCGTACATATGCATGTACAAACACACACACACACAAGCTTGAATGCATGTATTCACAGATACATACAAGCTTGTAGCATATAGGCACGCACACATATATAGGCACACATATACAAACATTGTGATGCTTTTTCTAAAGCAGCTTTCACATACACCTTGTAAGGAAGTACCTTGTATCATGGTGTCTTGGTAGAGAAACTCCTGGTCTCCTTGCCAGGGTCATGGATCCAGGGAAGGGAGGGCAGGGCAGGTCTCCTGGGTGAGAGCCCCCCCTCTCTACATTTCAAGCACTGCTCTGAGGTCCAGAGAGAAGGCTTCAGATGCCTCTAGCACAAGACTGCTCTTTCCCTGCCTCAGTCCACAGTATAGAGAAAGCCATTGGCCCTCCCTCCTTCCAAAGAATTCCTAGGTGCACCCAAAGATAGGACATCCGACCTCCTCCCCCACTGGAGGCCCTGGGAGAGAGGAGGAACAGGCATCCAATCTTCCTCCCAGTGCTCCACTAAGTCCTCCTCAAAGGCCTCAACTGCAGTGCACGGCTAAAGGGTGATGAGTGTGGCAGGCCATCTCAGATCTTCCAGGTCCTGCAGGAAGGGGACATGTACCACACCCTAGCCCAGACACATGGGGTGCTGTGTCCTATGCTGAAACTACTGGACATAATCGGGTAACTTCAGGACCACACAGCAGCCTCAGCCCTCAGTGAGGATCCAACGTTACCTATGGGACTAGAAGAACAAGAGCCTTGGATCTTCCTTCCCACTAAGTGAGTCAAGGGTGCATCCTGTGGCCCCTCTTCAGCCCACTTAGCCATCAGGCCTGATGAAAGCAGCCCTGCCCACTAGCTGAGGAGCCCCACCCACTAGATGAGGAGCCCCACCCACTAGATGAGGAGCCATACACACTAGCTGAGGAGCCCCCACATACTAGCTGAGGAGCCACGCTCACTAGCTGAGGAGTCCCGCCCACTAGATGAGGAGCCCCCCCACACTAGCTGAAGAGCCCCACCCACTAGATGAGGAGCCCCACACAGTAGCTGAGGAGCCCCTCCACACTAGCTGAGGAGCCTCGCCCACTAGATGAGGCGCCCCACCCACTAGATGAGGAGCCCCGCCCACTAGATAAGGAGCCCCACCCACTAGATGAGGAGCCCCGCCCACTAGATAAGGAGCCTCAGCAGGTATCCAATCCATTTGTCCTTTTTGTTCTCTGTCAGTAGATGGCCTTACAGGTGGCTCCTCCATGGGCATTTAATCCAAGCATATCCATTCCCTGAAGAAAAGGGTCCATGGGTCACTCCCCGGACCACCTCCAAATCACACTGTCACTCTGGATTCTACAAGCAGGGGGCTGAGTAATGAGAAGCCTGGAATGGGAAGAGGAAAAGGCTCTGGAGGGTTTGGGTACTGCAGGAGATGGGGGTGGGAGCATAGAGTGGCAGGAGAGGCCAGATTCCTTCCTCCCCCTGGAGACCCCTCTCCCAGCAAAGCCGAGTGACTTTGCTGACATGAAATGAGGCAGTGAGAGAGAGGCTTGCCTGGTGCAGCTGTGTAGCACAGACTCAGTCTGCTGGCCTCCATGATATCTGAACTCCTAGCACACTGAACAAGTAAGATGTCTCCACAGAGGTGCAAAGGCCAGCGGTTTCCCACACTCTGTGAAATACCCAGAGAGCAAGACATCAACATCTGGGTGCCCAGGGGAAACCTGAAGGCAGCTTGCCAGCCAGATGTCCAAAAGGGCTGACAATAAGAAGGCAGGCTCCCATCCTGGCCACCTCAGGACCAGTCACCGAAAACGAATGTGCAGAGCCCTCCCTACAAGCCTAGAGTGGCCCCAGCCTTCCCACCCCATCAGGGACAGCCAGCCAGACCCCCACCTCATTCTGTCTCAGAGACTGGGTACGCCGGCAGTGTGCTAGCATCAAGCATTCAAGCCAAAGCTGGCCTGGTGGCATTTATGTCCCTTGGCATCTGAGAATGAATGGCCTCAGGTCAATCAATCCCCTGGAAATGTTAAAATAATAATAATGACGATAATAAAAACAGCAGAGGCCGCAGCCTGTGACCAATCCCTTCAGGGCATCATCTTCCCCTACCCCCACCCCAAACTGTGTACCCAGGAGCCCCAGACACCCTCACACTTGCCTCAGCCCTGCCACCTCAGGCCAGGGAAGGTCTGAGGCCTGGCAGCAATCTCAGCACCAGGCAGGCAACACAAACCTTACACCTATGCAACACCCACTCAGTGCCCTGATACCCAGTCAGTGCCTTGATGCCAGGCATCAAGATGGTACCGGCTCCTGAACTGGCAGAGGCGTGACCATGGAGTAAAAGCAGCCAGCCCTTATGGGAAGCCTGGGCTCTGGCTCTCACCACCAGGTCCCTTGTGTTCTCAGTCTTCCCAGGTGTTCTCCGGACAAGATACTCTGCACTTCACGGTGGAATCCCTTCTTGCTTAACAGAGCCAGAGCTATTTCTGTGGCTTACTTACACAGAGGGCTGTACCTGCAGCTCAGTGCCAGCACTCGCCCCAACCCTCCCTGGAAGTAGACAAGTGAAATGAGAATGAATTCCCCTCCTAGGCCATCTACAACGAGAAACAGCTCATCCACAGAGTCTTACATAGATGCTCCCACCCAGACTGCCTGGGTTTGAAAATCCCGCTTCTCTCACCAGCAGCCGCCCAAGGCTGACCTCTCCGGGAGGAACTTAGTTCCCTCACCTGCAGAACGGAGATGACTGGGCTGTCAGATCTTATATGGTCTTTACCAGGAAGGAGTGTGTCATTCATGTATGTGTTATAAAAACAGCTCACAGTGAGTTTGGCGAGATGGCTCAGCAGGGAAGGTACTTGCTACCAAGCCTGGAGGGTCGAGTCCCGGAATCCACGTGGTGGAAGAAGAGAACTCAGTCCCAAGACCTGTATGTTTGCACCATGGCATGTACTTACATACACAAACATGCATACGCACCCACACTCACACAAAATAAATGTAATAAAAAGCGTAGAGTAGGCCCTTCCTGTGGTCCAGTCTTGTACTACAGCATCTACTGACCCCAGTTTAAGTTCATGTCTCTGGGCACCCACAATGGGCCCTGCGCTACCCCAGGCCCAGTGGCACAAAAGTCCAGTGGATTTTGCCTGCGGAAGTCGCCGCCTGACAGAGGACAGGCTGGTAAACACATCCGTCTGCATCCGGTGTGATAAGGCCGTTTGGGAGGTGCCTTGAAGTGTCGTGGGAGCACGGGGAACCAGTGATTAATTTTGCTTCAGGGCTGGGAGTCTTTGCAGAGGAGGTGACATTTGAGCTGGACTTTGAAAGACGAGCTCTCCACCGAACTAAATCTGGACCCAGTGCCAAGACTGTCAGCCTTGAAAATCAATCCAGCCACCCGGAGGAGGGGCAGCTCGCCACAGACGCTCCCTGCCCCGAGGACGCCCAGCTGCCCCACGGTGTGGGTGTCCAGACTCTCTCTCTGGAGACTGGCCCACATTTCCGTGTACAACTTGACATCATTTTCCACTGTCTAGCCCTGTCCGCTCACCGCCAGCTTGGGGCTCTTGTTTCCAGGCAAACTTCTTTGGCCTTTGCCCCTTGAAGGCAATTCCAATTTTTTTTTCCCCTAGTAAGAATGATCATGACCTCTTTTAAACGGAATCGGCCCTTTTAGAGAATGCGTCATGCTATCTCCAAGAGAAGAGCAGGGCTCTAGTCAAGGCAGGGTTTCATCGGAGTCCGGGGATGGCGGCTTCACTTCTTCCGCCTCGCTAGTCTGTACATTTGAGTCGCCATTGCAGTAAGGCTGGGATGGTTCACAGACCGGAGGATTTTAGAACCGGAAATAGTGGGCAATCGATCGAGTGCTGGTACCCTTAAGTAAACATATCTGCCCCTCCCACCACCCAGGACCCTCTGCTCGGTCATCCTTCCTGAGCTATTTTTGTGATAAGCTCAGAGGATCCAGGGCAGCCTGGATTTAAATTCTGGTTCACCGGAGTGGTGTTGGCTGGGCAACTTCCGGTAAGCCTGAAAAACCCCTGAAGAAACAGGAGACCTGTGGGCTGCGTCATAGCCTGTGAGAAAAGTGCCTGCCTCCCCGCCTGCCCCGCCGATGGCGAGTAACGCACAAGCTGGATCTCAGGCACCTGGCCTTCAGGCTGTGTCCCACTTCCCTCCCCAGCAGATTCTTCATCGCCACAGCACGCTATGGCCCTTGGGAAATTCTAGCAATCTGACTCTGGGCTGGCTTGAGCTCATCTTGAGCTTGACTGGACAAGGCTAAACAGTGGTAGCCAATGCCACTGCTTCCTGCAGACCCCCTCCACAGTGTCCCTCCACCCCCGTCCTGTGGGGGATTAAGCCCTACCCATTCAACCATCCCACCAACACGTACTGATCTCTACGGGTGCCTGAACTGCTTGATGAGAGGATCCTACCGTCTCCTTCCAGAATACTCTGTAAGAATCCATGCTCTCCCTTGGCTCTCTATCTAATTTTTTCCACACGAACAGCGCCAGGGGCTGCCATGTTTTGGGGACTCTCGACTGCGGGCTGTTGCTTTCGAATCGTTGGCAGCAAGGACTCCACCAAAATACTCAAGGTCAGGAGACCAGCGTGGGTCGAGGCAATGTGTACCTCTTAAAACAGTGACAAATATGTTATTTAATTTTAATGAGCGTTTTTGCATCTCAAATCTAATTACAGCATTATCAAGCCCTGCTTTGAACTGCAGGTGGCTTCTCATTACGTGTGTGGAGCTGCCACAAGCGTTTCTTGTGAATACTAATAACGGCCTGATTTTACTATCTGCTAAAAAATAAAAAAAAAAAAAAAACCTTCCAGGACTTAGGAGGCCTGGCTTTATAAAGCATCTGTGGACGCCAGGCCAGATGACTATTCGGCTTAATTAAAAAAAATAAATACTGTATGTGGCCACCCTGGAGGGTGACAGCTCAGGAAGTGGCAGAGGGGACGTGTGGCCAGGAACAGGGACGTTCCCCGCATGACTCAGAGGCTCAGTCTTACTGCAGTCTCGTTGCGTAACATTCAAATCCCCCAATTTGCTTGCAGTTCAGAGAGAACGGTTCCGTCAACAGATTTTCTGGGTGACGGACTTCAGTAATGGGCCTAGAGCTGGAAGTCTCCAGGGATGTGCTCCACAAGCCTGTTGGTTGGACAGGTCTGAGGAGATGCCCGCCACCTGTCACAGAAGCCATCTGAGCCAGCGTGTAGCTGCCCCCTGGCTGGGCTGGATGAGGAGGGAGGTGGAGCCACAGTTGTGAATGAGAAACTCTGCAGCCCCTGAGTGGGGAATACTGTCAAGTGAAGGGTCATGGCTCCCTGCCGGAATGCTGGTGCAGTGCTTAGGGTCTGTGTGTTCTTGGTGTATACATGGACAGGTTTTCAGGGTGCACCCGCTTCCTGACTGGCACTTTTCTCAAGAGGGCAGGACTTGAAGGGCAAGGGTGACCACTTGTCACCTTCACTCAGGCAGACCCTGATGGTGTGTGAAGTGCAGGGTGTTACTACTGTCCCAAGGGGCCGCAGCATCTAAGGCAGGACAAGGCAGGCTGGTGGTCCAGCTGTGGTCTCCACTAGGACCTGTACATCATTGTCTAGATTTTAAATGTCTCCAAAGGCCCACTAATTACAATAAGTAAATAAATACAGCCTGTGGGCACTCTGGAGGTGACAGCTCAGGAAGCAGCAGGACCATGGACCCAAGGCCAAAATGGAAGCTTGCTCACTGGCCTTCAGCATCATCAGCAGGTGCTGGGACCTGTAGGAGCCGGAGCCTGCCTGGAGGACCTGTAGGAGCCGGAGCCTGCTTGGAGGAAGTTAGGACTTAGGGTGCAGGCTCAGGAGCCATAGTGAGCCTGGGAGGTTCACCTCCTTCTCTCTGCCCCCAAGAGGTGAACAGTTCCCTGTAGAACACATTCCCACTGTGAGGCCTTATCTCAATCCCAGGCCCAAGAGCCACAGGCCCAAACTTCTGAAACCACAGGGCCACATAAACCTCTGCGCCTTCATGTTGATTGATCCCAGCAACACAGCTAACAGACCTTCCTCAAACCCACATCCTTCCTGTATCCAGGTTCAAGTTGGCCCTAAGTCCTGATCTCCACCTGCATATGGTCAACAGAGGAAAAGTCCCCTTAGACCTGTCACTGTCCCCATCCTCAGAACATGTAATTATGTTACATGGTGCTGCCATTGGCTGTAATTTGAGTGTGACTCAAGGAGGGCTTGTGTACCACAAACACAGGCCTCAGAGTTTAGAGGTGGCGTGGGACTGTTAAGGGGTGGCACTTGGTAACCTGGACATTGGGGAACTGTCCCTTAGAAAGAGTGATAGCAGCCTTCAGAGTTAACCGTTCTTAAGAGAGCGTGTTATTGTGGAAGAGCCCTCCTTGGTTTCTCTCTCTCTGGACGTGGGATTAGACCCTCCTGCACGGTCTACCATAACACTCTCTGCCCTGAGGCAGCATAGTGCATGAATGGTGGCTGGTGGGAGGGAGGTGACACCCCTCACTAGAGCCAATGGCATGCTGTTTGGATTTTGAACCTCTATTTTTTTAAGGTAACCAATCTCGGGCATTTGGTTACAGAAATTGAAAGCCAATTAATACACATAGCAAAAGGGACCTGGGATTACCAATACAATAAAGCCCCTGGTCAGCCGGCCTGGAAGTAGCAAAGCTCTCAAGCTGTACCCAATGTGGTGTGTCATGTGTCCTTAAAAACAGAAGAGAAGCAAGGGCCAGAGAGGAGCTCGGCGAAAGCACCAGGAAAGGGATCTGCTCTGCTGTTGCTGACTTCAAAGACAGGATGAGGCCATCAGAGAAGGAGGCAACTCTGAAAGCTGGACAAAGCAGAGGGAGAAACCTCCCTTGGAGTCCAGCAACCCAGCCTTGCTGTCAGCTTGGTTCCAGCCCGGGGAAGCTCCGGTAAGGTTCTGGCTTCAGAACCGTGATGCAAATGTGTTGTCTTAACCCCTGAAATCTGAGGCAACCCACATGGTAACAGGAAGAAAAGCCTGGGAGTCAGGCTCCCCGTGGGCCCCCAGTGGGCTCCCTGTGGGCCCCCTCCTGAGCTCAAACCACCACACATTACAAACATTTTTTTTTTTTAATCAGACTGCCCATTTCCAGCCTTCTCCTTAGGTGAAAGCTTTGTTTTCAAACTTGACAGCACTGAAGTGGGCGTCCATCACTCTGTACCTGACTGAACTCTGTGACTTTATATTCCTCAGGCCCATACCCATGGTGCACAGACCCTAGATTCTACTCTTAAACCAAGAATTACACAGGTTGGGGCTAGAGAGATGGCTCAATGGTTAAGGCAAAGCCCTGAGTCCAGTTCACAGCATCTTCATCAGGGAGCTCACTCTCATCCTATGGGATCTGATGCTCTCTACTGACCTCTGCACACACTGCACTCATAGGCACATACACATGCCTGTGCGCACGTGCATACACACAGACACACACGTACATATGCACACTCACACAGACACACATGCACACATACAGACACATATGCACACACATACATACACACACCAACACACAGACACACAAGCACATATGTATCCACACATACACATAGACATATATGCTTGCACGTGCACACACACACACATGCACACATACATCTACACTCTCACAGACACACACACAGTTTAAAATGAGCTAAGCTTGCCAGGCCTCCAGAAGGACTGCAGCATCTCATCTTTGCAAAAGCTGAGTCTGCCTGGGCTCTAACTGACAAGTTCTTCCTGGGACCCTGGTGGGATATGGCTCTAGGAGGACTCTGGGCATCTGAAGGCCTGCAGCATGCCTGGCATGAGCCCGCCCTGCAAATGCTTCCTCTGCCTCAACCTTGGTCCCAACAGACAGGGTAGTTAATGGGCCAACCCTGAACATGATTCCCCTTTTCTTTTAAGACAACAGGAGTTCATGACAAAACCAGTAATGTCTCCTTCTTCACAGGGCCATCCTGGGTGCTGCATCCCAAGCCCATTAAGCCTAGTTATCTTGCACAACATGGTCACATAGGTACTGTTGCCACTGACAAGTTCATTGAAAAGGAATTTATAGCCTAATTGTGCAGCTGTTGCCTTCTGGGCCGGTTTTCAGAGATGTTCCACAAGCATGGTCATAATTTAGTCAAGTTTTTATCTCACAACTATACTGTAAGCAAGCAAACGGCAGGCCAGAGTATGAGGAAGGCCAGCCATGGAACCAGCAAACCCAGAACAACTATACCGTGACCCCAACCTAGTTCTCCAGAAGGCCCACACAGACCCATGCCACCCCTGAAAGTGACCATGAACTTCAAAAGCACACCTGAGCCAGCAGCTGGCAGAGGTCAAGTGGAGGGACCTGCCCCTTGAACTCCTCCGGGGACTGCAGTGTGGACAGACGTTCAGGGTCTCCCTGCAGGGAGCAGCCCAGGATCTGCTGTGCAGCAGTGTCTAGGTGGGCTTGAACTCAGGGAGCAGAGTAGACACACGGTGCACTTCTGTAGGGAGGGTGAGCTCCCAAACAAGGCTCCGCTGTAGCACCTTCTCACACAGAACATTCCAGAAACACTGCTACAGAGGAGGCCTGAACCTGGCCTTTCCATGCTTTCTCTCCTCCTCCCTGCCTGTCACCTGGAGGGCTGCTGGCTCACACAGGACATGAGGGAGACAGCCCTCTCTCTGGGTGGCTGACTCTTCTGCCTCATGCAGTGGTGCAGGGCTACAGCACAGGACTGTGGTAGAAAATGGAGTCCAGATTTGACCTTCCCAGAGCCCAAGCCCCATCAAAATGGCTTCCCCCACCCACAGGTAGCACAGCGGAGGCCTCCGTGGCCCGGTCAGAGTTCAATTGGCCATGATTTCCTTGAGCACTGTGAATAATGTGCTAGAGGAGGAGTGGAAGGTTGGGACAGAAATGCTATCCTGGCAAGGTCAGAGGCAGAACCCTGTTCTACCTGGCAGTCACAGAGAGAACGGAGCCCAGGGCACACACAGAGGTGCCAAGCCCCGGGTACTCTTGATGGGTTTATAAAAACATAAAGAGAAGAGAGATGTGTGCTATGGAGGTGTGGTGAGGTGTGGGGAAGGGGGTGCCTAGCCGGCCCATGCCGAGGCATCCCTTCCCCCTGAGGGACCAGCCACACGGTATAGTATGGAGTAGAGTTTATTTATAGTATAGAGTGGAGTTAAGAGAGTAGTAGAGGCCGAGGAAGGCAGAGACAGAGAGAACTGGGAAGTCAAAGAGTAGAGGTGTAGAGGCAGGCATGAGCACTCGGAGAGAGACAGGAGTGGGGGCTGAGGGGAGGGGAGGCAGAGGAAGAGCAAGAGAGAAACGAGAGACCAAGCGAGCAAGGAGGGGCGGGCAGCCCCTTTTAGAGTGAGTCAGCTTAGACAGAACAATTCTGGTGTCCCATTTACAGGGAAGGTAAAGTCATGAGAGAATGGGCTGCACTGAACGTCTAACTGACCCTGGAGGGGCTCTAAATGCCCCACCACCCTCTCCACTGGCCCATGGCTATAAATAGCAGAGCCCTCTCTGTCTAGCCTGGGCCTGACTCAAAACCGCTACAGTCCTAACATGTTGAGGACTAAGTGCTTTCATCCCTAGGGCAGAGGAATGGGGAGATCATGGCGAGGGATGAAGACGGGGCAGATGCTGGCCCAGTGTCTAGAATCATCCAGTCTAAAGTCTCTGCTCCCCTCCCCCACCCTGACTCATCTGAAACCAGCAGCGGAGAGTAGTGGGAGGTGACTGGGGGTGGGGGGGATGGGCGCTCTCTGGAAAATGGTTAAGGAGGCTGGAAGACTCACTTCCAGATTGCCAGAGCCTCTGCAGAACAAGATGCAAGGACCAGAGACAACAATCGATAAGACGAACACTGAGTGTGAGCAGAAGGGAAATCGAAATGCTGACCTGGAAATCAGGCTCGCATGCTGAGAAAGGTCAGGGTGGCCCTGAGACAGCGGAGTGCAAGGACCAAGAGGAAGCCCATCTTGATGGGGGCGGGGGAAGCAGCTGAGGCCCAGCCAGTAGCAGGCGTGCTCAGAAATAAGCTCCAAAGACAGGGTGTGCGGGGCCATGCTTACAATCCCAGCATTCAGGAGGCTGACTCGGGACGTTTGCCACAAGTTTGAGGCCAGCCTGAGCTATACCCAGCAAGCTCTTGTCTCAAAAAAAAAAGTCATTTTGGTTCAGTGTGTAAGCATGTTTCCCACACAAACACAAAGACCGGAGCGGGAGTTCCACCCACATTGTGTGGCTGGGGAGAGGGGGCAGAAACAGGAAGATCACTGATCACTGAGCTTCCCGGCCAGTCTAGCCAACAAAGAAAGAAGAGTCCAGGTATAGTGGGAGACCTCATGTCTCAGGAAAATGGGGCAAACTGATAGAGTGGGACTCCGGATGTCTGCCTCTGGCCTCTGCACACATGTGCAACAGGCATGCACAGCTGGACACACGCCACAGACATCAAGGACAGAGGGAAGGGAGAAGAAAATGGGTGGATCAAGAAAGGAGCTCCAACAACGGGGTGCTTGCCTGTGAGAGCTCTCAGGGCTGGGACAGCACAGAAGGCCTGCTGAGCTCAAGCCAGACAAAATTCCAGCATGGAGAAAGGAGGTGGGCACCCCAGCCAAGGAACTATCCGAAGCTGGTAGCTTCTAAGAGGGAGGGAGTGGCTGCTTGCTTTAAGGGTGTGGCCTCTGATAAGCAGACCAAACTCCAGAGTAGGCGTCACACCCATATTCTTACCAGGGCAGTGGTGGCATTTGCCTTTAAGCCCAGCACTTGGGAGACAGAGATAAGTGGATCTCTGAGTTCGAGGCCAGCCTGGTCTACAGAGTGAGTTCCAGGACAGTCAGGGCTACACAGAGAAACTTGAAAGACCAAGTAGTGTCCAAGGTCAAAGATATTGGGAATCCCAGAGCAGGCTGACCTTCCTGGCTTGGATCCCAAGTTAGTTGTCTTTAAGGAAGGGACAACCCGTTGTGAGGTGTGACCTGGTCCCCAAGCAGAAAGCATACCTGTGTGTGATAAAGAAAGCCAGGTTGGCAAAGAAAGCAGCAGGGTCAGGGACCTGTGCTGTAAAGGAACACTGTCTACCTTGGTCCCGGACCAGAGCTGACCTCCGAGCTCCTGTGGGCCCTGCAGAGCCATCCCTGCCCCAGCCTACAATAGCCAGGAACATGCATAGCAAGAGAGAACATTCTTGTTTCTAGATTCTTTGCTCTCCATCAGGCTGGGCTGGGAGCCAGGAGTGGGAACCACAGTTAACTCCCCGAGCTGCGACAGCAGTGTAGAGAGAACATGACGGGGGGAGCCGCGGGACGGGCTATTAGGCAAACATTAGCAACCGTGTTTGCAAAGAATGTTTAATGACTGGGGGAATATTCACAATATGTTGTCAAATGGAAAAGTAAGTTAGGAAAAATAATACAATCTCAGCATTACTGAAAATGACAACAAAACCTAAAAAAGACAAGAGACAAGAGAACGGAGGCCTTGGTGCTCAGAAAGGGGCTGAGGAGAGAAGACATCGTCGCTGCTGGGTGGGCAGGGCTGAGGCGGATCTTACCATCCCCGTAATGTTCTTCTGTGTGTTCTAAAGGCCTGCCATGAAGAATATTTTTACTATTGCAACTGATTGTGTTCAAATTTTGAACACAAAATTTTCAAAGTATTATTATGGAAACAATACTTCTTCCCCAAGAAAAGTCATTATTGTATCCAATTGGATGCCAGAAACGACCAACACCTGCAGTGATTCAGGGGCGAAACAGCCATGTGTTGACAGTTTGCTCCCCAGCTGATGGGGACGAGATCAAGGGGGCTCTGACTTAATTGATGGATTCATGCAGTGATGGCCTCATAATCTGATAGACTAGGAGGCGGGACCTTGTTGAAGGAAACAGGCTAGGCGGGTTACAGGGCTTTCAGTGAGAACTGCCCTCATATATGTTTGAACTTATATGTTTTGAACAGGGCTTATATGTTTGAACTTGGTCCCAGTTGGTGGAACTGTTTAGGGAGGATTATGAGGTGTGGCCTTCATGGCAGAGGTCTGTCACTGGGGACAGGCTTTGAGATTTCAAATTCCAGCACTCAGGAGGCAGAGGCCAGTGGATCTCTATAAGTTCAAGGCCAGCCTGGTCTACAGAGTGAGTACCAGAACAGCCAGGGCTACACAGAGAAACTCTGTCTCGAAAAACAAATACAAAAGCCTATGCAGGCCTAGTCTCGCTCCTCTGCCTCCTGCTTGTAGATCAGATGTACACTCTCAGTTACTGCTTGCTAAGCGCTATGTCTGTCTGTCTGCCCACCGCCATGCTCCTGTCATGATGCTCATAGGCTCACCCTCTGAAGGTATAAGCTCCCGACGAAATGCTTTCTTTTGTAAGCTGCCTTGGTCATGGTGTCTCTTCACAGCAACAGAGCTGGGACAGGGGGGTACCTTGTCTCTGAGTATCTGTCTGCTTCCCAGGCTGCCTCCAAGGCCACGGCGAGGGAACCAGCCTCTGAGTCTCTCTCTGTCACACACGTTCTACCTCACCTGAGGCCTGGCAGCAATGGAACCATCCTGCCATGATCTGAAATCTCTGAAACTAGAAACCAAAATAAACCCTACACCACTATCTTAGATATTTTGTGGCAGAAAGAAAAGGATGGCTAAAACAACCTCCAATATTGTTTTTTTGGGGGGGTAGTTAAAATACATGTAAATGTCACTCTAGTCAGCTAACTCCCAGTATCACCATCAGGCAGCAGGCTGGCAGGAGGGATCTGCCAGGCAGAGACTGAATGAGTGGGAGGCGGGAGGTGGCACAGGGAAGCAACAGGAAATGGCCATAGATCTAGATAGTGAAAACGTGGCCAGAGACTGATCTGGCACCTCCCAGTTTGCACAACATGTGTCACAACCGTACTACACACGACTGATAATGTTAGTGCCCCCGTCGGTGCCACTGTCATCCAGGGCACCTGTACGGTTCATGTCTCAGCCATGCAAACCATTGCTTCCAGCTAGGCTGTACTTGACAGCTAACATTGCACACCTCAGTTCCATTGTGTTCCATTGTGTTCCCTCCTCAGTTCCACTGTGCTCAGCAGCTCTGCCCACACCTCACAGTCATCCACAGATGATGGCAAACCAGCCAGCTGCACCTACACCTAACAGTGTGCATGAACCTTCAGCCTAGACACAGCACTTCCAGGCTAGGTCTAGACTCCCTGCTCCAACTTGGCAGGAACAGTGAGGGTCCCTGGGGCTGAGGATGGGCACAGAAGGCTCTGTAGCCTGCCTGAAGGGGCTTGGTAGAAGCAACTCCTCCTCACATCACACGAGGGTCTCCAGGAGGTGCTATCTACACAGAACTGCACCACATCGGGGCTTCCCAGAGCTGCCTCCTTAGCCGCCATGTCGCCCCAGAGCCTGTCTAACCCCATTTTACAAAGGAGAAATTATTGATCTTTGGCTCTTTCAATGAGAAGTTGCTACATGTAGGACAAACACGCCAGGCCCACTTCCAAACATTGTCCCTCCCATTCATTCCTCACGCTGTTGGTCATGACATAGGGCATAGTTGACAAATGTTAGGAAGGCAATGGGTAAGACATAGAAGGGCTAAATTACTCCACTAAAGACATGTGCTCGGGCTAGAAAGATGGCTCAGCGGTTAAGAGCACTGACTGCTCTTCTGAAGGTCCTGAGTTCAAATCCCAGCAACTACATGGTGGCTTACAACCATCCTTAATGAGATCCGATGCCCTCTTCTGGGGCATCTGAAGACAGCTACAGTGTACTTGCACATAATAAATAAATAAATCTTAAAAAAAAAAATGTGCTCAGCAGATGATCTATGATTCAACAGCTTAATGAACAAATCCCACATGACCTAGATCCCACACCCGCAGATTCCTCCTGACCTAGATCCCACACCCGCAGATTCCCCCTGACCTAGATCCCACACCTGCAGACTCCCCCTGACCTAGATCCCACACCTGCAGACTCCCCCTGACCTAGATCCCACACCTGCAGATTCCCCCTGACCTAGATCCCACACCTGCAGATTCCCCCTGACCTAGATCCCACACCTGCAGATTCCTCCTGACCTAGATCCCACACCTGCAGATTCCCCCCAACCTAGATCCCACACCTGCAGACTCCCCCTGACCTAGATCCCACACCTGCAGACTCCCCCTGACCTAGATCCCACATCTGCAGATTCCCCCTGACCTAGATCCCACACCTGCAGACTCCCCCTGACCTAGATCCCACACCTGCAGTCCAAGTAGGCTGATGTATACTCCTATTTGTCCTGTGATTCCTGTCCTCCCACCCACTCCCCTAAGCCCCACCTCCTCTGGATCCCAGGAAATGGGGGAGAAGCACAGTCCTTCCTGCAAGCCTTTCCCTGGGTCCTGTAGAGCATGAGAACTCACCCCTGTGGTCTGAAGGAGCCGGGGGGGGGGGGGGGGGGGGGGGGCGGGAGGTGCTGTCCTGATGCTTAGTGTGAGATGCAGCTTTGGAAGGAAGTTGGTGTCAGTGGTGCCTGTGTTCCTTTCTTCCCGATTCCACATTCCAACACTCTCAGCTTCAAATGCCAAGCAATAACTCAAGCTGTGATTTAATCTTAGACTAAGGAGGTAGGAAGCTACAGTGCATTCAGTGAGGGATCACCTGCCTGGCACACACAAGGCCCTGGGACCCATTCTAGCACTTCCAGGGACAGAGGAAGGGAGGGAGGAAAGAAGGAAGGAGGGAGGGAGGGAAGGAAGGAGGAAGGAGAGAATGGGAGAGAGGAGAGTGGTGATGATACACATACATATACAGATGATAGATGATAGATACATAGATAAAGGAGGGCTAGATGATAGATGATAGATAGATAGATAGATAGATAGATAGATAGATAGATAGATAGATAGATAAAGATGATGGTTACAG
>NW_022196900.1:110983537-110989311 GCF_008632895.1 Mastomys coucha
TAGATAGATAGATAGATAGATAGATAGATAGACAGACAGACAGACAGACAGACAGACAGACAGATAATAGATAGATAGAATATATATACCGGTGGATACACAGCCCTAGCCTGAGCTCTTCTTAGCATTCATTTTCTATGCAAAGTGAGAGCATGTGGAGTGGCTTGAAAGGAGACAGCCATGCCCTTCCTTGAAGTCTCACCCTGTGTTTGTCCCCCAATCCTGTCCCCTGGCCTGGACAGATAGAGCCCTTCTCCAAGAGACAGTATCCACTGTGACTAGATGAACTGAGAGCCAGTTGGCAGACAGACACAAGATTCATCTGTGCTTGGGCATCATGGGGCCTGCATGGAGCCTGGAGTCAGCCCCATGTCGGGTCCCAATCTGGCTCTGCCCTAACTGTGCTGCTGGCCTCAGAGGGCCCCACACACACCTACATCTCAGGCTCCTTCCCCCTGTCAGAGGGGATAATGACAACTCTCCAAAGCCGGTGTGGAAAGCAAATGAGACCGGGTGCAGAGGGCCTGGGTAGGATTCAAGGGCAATCAAGCCTGTCATTGTCTCTTCTGGACTCACTAAGGGTTTGTAGTTTGGGGGACAGTTCCATAGTTTAATGCCTTTTGAGAAATGTATTTATTAAGCCAAGTAAGCTGTGAGACAAGACTGGGTCTCAGATATACAACATGACTCCCCCCAGCATCATGCTGAGGAGTCACTGTGGGCTTGCCTGCCACCGCCAGGTTCAGTCAACTCCACTCTAACCATTCCTGTTGGCTGCTTGCCTTTCTGGAGCATTTCAGCAGAGTCAACTCCCTCTGCATGCCTCTAGGGAGATCTGCCATTCCTGAGCAAATACTGGCTCTGGGGTAAGTAGCTCTGGGAAAAGCAAACTCTTAGAGAGACCAGCACTAGCTTCCCAGAATTCTCACCACGGCATCACCGGGCCACACTATTATCCCAGGTATTGGAAGAGGCTATGGTTCTCATGGGAGACCTGACCCTAACCCTATCACTATCAACTTTGAAATCTCAGCCATTGAAAACACCCCCTCCAACCCCTCGAAACTCCTCTTCAGCCATTCAAAACACCCCCTCCAACCCCTCGAAACTCCTCTTCTTGCTCAGCCCCATTTTCCCAGGAACCTCCAGGCACTGGGTCTGAAGTACAAACAATTTATCCTGTTACAATTAATCGCCAGTCCCAAATATGGTATCTTGGAGTGGATTAGCCACAAGGACTGGATTAGTTGGACTTATCTAAGAAAAGACAGAAGTTCGTGTTAGCATCTCTCTTGCGTCACCAGATGGTCCATTCTCTGAGTCTCCCTGGAAGATTGTCCTACTCCCAGGGGAGCAGCAACATCAGAGTGGGGTGACACACAGAGGCACGCCAGAGAGCAAGAGCGCCTGCCAGCATGGCCTTCTGGGAAGGGTTATTTTTGTATTTTCTTATCCTTTTTAATGGATTTCCTTAATTGTCTCTGGGCTTGTGGTACAAAGAAAACAGGTAGAGAACTTGGGGTCAAATGTTGGGCCTGAGGGGAGAGAGACCCTTTTATTCATGAGCCCCATGCACAGAACACAAAGCACTTAACCTCTCCAGGCAGCAGCCTTCTGAGTCCCAGCAAGGAGGGACTCCCATGGATGAGGAACCACCACGTGTCACCCAGCCTCCCCCAGTAACAGCTTCTTGTCAATAAAATGGGGCCATCAAGGTTGCTGAGAGGGTGAATGAGGGAACTCACAATAAAGCAAATAATTCCCATGACCCCGGCATTAGAAGGCTGAGGCAGGAAGGGCAGTTAGAAGGCTGAGGCAGGAAGGGCAGTTAGAAGGCTGAGGCAGGAGGGGCAGTTAGAAGGCTGAGGCAGGAGGGGCAGTTAGAAGGCTGAGGCAGGAGGGGCAGTTAGAAGGCTGAGGCAGGAGGGGCAGTTAGAAGGCTGAGGCAGGAGGGGCAGTTAGAAGGCTGAGGCAGGAGGGGCAGTTAGAAGGCTGAGGCAGGAGGGGCCGGAATGTCCCTGTGTTCTTTTCCATTTTTCCTTTACCTTGTAGATTTTATACAAATATGCACAGGGAGTGGCCAGCCACTCAGCAGGGAGGGAGCTCAGGCCTCACAGGAGGACTTTTAGAATTTCCCACTCAGCCTTTCAAAATGTCATCTGTCTGGTTGGTTGATATCCTCCCCAAACTCTGATAGATAGATAGATAGATAGATAGATAGATAGATAGATAGATAGATAGATAGATAGACAGATAGACAGATAGACAGACAGATAGATAGATAGACAGACAGATAGATGTTTTTGCAGAGTGAGAAGGCATCCCAACAGGTGGCCTGCATGTGACAGTTCTGGGCCTAACACAGAGTCCTCACACACTTGCCGGACACCTCAGGCCTCCCATTACACAGTCTGCCCAATGAGGAGAAAGGACGGTTATTTGGACGGTGCAAGGGTTAGTGTGCATTCATCTGTATCTTCTCTCAACACCAAGGTACCACAAGATCATCTGGTAGACTAGGACAAAAAAACAAAAACAGGCACATAGACTGGAAAGGAAGAAACAAGAGCAGCTTAATTTACAAATTAGATAATTTTATACACAGAAAATCCCAAGGAGTCCACAAAAACTCAATTAAATTGATAAGTGCCGCAAGATGTCCAGATAGAGCACTGATAGGCAAAACCCAACAGTACTCTGTACATTTGCAGGAACAACACTAAAAATGAAATTAAGAAAATAATTCCATTTACAACAGTTCTGAAAGGACAAGACTCTTTAAAGTTTCTGGCAAAAGTAGTTAAAAAGTTAAACTATCAGGACCACGCATCGTAAGGAAATCAAGGTGCTATGGAAAGGCATCTCTATCAGGACCACGCATCGTAAGGAAATCAAGGTGCTATGGAAAGGCATCTCTATCAGGACCACACATCGTAAGGAAATCAAGGTGCTATGGAAAGGCATCTCTATCAGGACCACGCATCGTAAGGAAATCAAGGTGCTATGGAAAGGCATCTCATGTTCGTGTATCAAAAGACTTAACTGTTGTCAAGAGGACACTGTCTTCAAGATGATCTCGAAATTCAACACAATCCTTATCGAAATCCCAGCTGGCCTCTTGGTAAAACTGGCTGAGTTGGTTCTAAAATCTATAGGGAAATATAGTAGACCCAGGATAGCCAAGAAAACCAAAAAAGCAAAAAGACTCACATTTCCTCATTTCAAAACTTTATCCCCAGACTACCACAGTAGCCAGCATGGGTCTGCTGGGAGAACATGGAGGTCAGGGTAGAGAGCTTACAAACAATCTCCTGCAGCTGTGGCCAACTGACCTACAAACCAGGCACCAGGTAACCCAGTGGATAAACGGTGCTGGGCAAGGAGGTGTGGATGGTGGAGATGCACCCCTCCCTCATACCCTACATAAAAATGAACTCAGTGTGGATCAAAGACCTAGGTCTAAGGGCTGAAACTGTAAGCTCTAGAAGGCCCGGGATTTTTGTCTCTGTGACACTGAGTTAGGCAGCAGTGTCTTAAAACAACAGCAAAACAGAAAAAGGAAGGAAGGGATGGAGGGAGGAAGAGAGGGAGGGAAGGAGAGGGAGAGAAGAAGGGGAGGGAGAGAGGGAAAGAGTGAGGGAGGGAAGGAGGGAAGGAAGGAGGGAAGGAGGGAAGGAGGGAGGGAGAAGGGAAGGAAGGAGGAAGGGAAGGAAGGAGGAAGGGAGGGAGGAAAGGAAGAAGGGAAGGAGGGAAGGAGGGAGGGGGAAAGGAGGGAGGGAGGGAGAGGGAAGGGAGGGAGGGAGGGAGAGGGAAGGGAGGGAGGGAGGGAGGGAGCCTAGCAGCCAACAAGCTGAACATCATCAAAATGTTGAACTTCTGGTTCCCAAGGACAGTCACAAAAGTAGAAACACAAAATAGAATGTTTAAAGAAATAACATATCTGATAGAGGCCTTGTGCCTGGAATATGTAAAGAACCCTTGCAATTCAGGCAACACGGCCCAGCAGGAGCAAGCTCTTGCCACATAAGCCTGACAACCCGAGCTCAATCCCTACAACTTAGAGTAGCAAGGGAGACCCAACTCCCAAAAGATGTTCTCTGACCTCAGCACAAATGCCACGATATGCATACACAGACACACACACACAGACACACATCACACACAACACAATGGTAGCCAGTTTTTAAAGGAACCCTTATAATTTGGTAATAGAAAGGCAACCCAGGCTGGCCAGATAGTCCAACAGGTAAAAGCCAAACACCAAAGCCATTCAATCCCTTATGCATACCAACAGCCCTGCAGCTGATGGTTGCAGGAGTTTGGTGGAATCTGAGGTTGAACCTAGCATCGCATACATAGAGCACTGCTCTCAACTCTCATCAGAGAGACTTCTGTTTGCAGTGGATGGTGATTAGCAGAAACCAAAGGGCAGAGAATACAACACTAGAGAATGCTCAACTGTATATGAAACACCTCTATAGCACCCTCCCCCACGGCTCAGGAATCACTACATAAGAAGAAGTGAAAAGACTGTAAGGGCCAGACACAGTAAATAAATACATGAAAACACAGTGTTTGGGACACAGCCAGGCAGCTGCACACATGGGCTCAGGGCAGTTGTGTCGGCGTGCGCCGGGCTCTTTGAGCTCAAGCCAGACCAAATCCCAGCAAGAAGAGGGACAGTGGACTGGGAGTGTCACCCAGCCAGCAGAGGGACAATGGACTGGGAGTGTCACCCAGCCAGCAGAGGGACAGTGGACTGGGAGTGTCACCCGGCCAGCAGCTGTAGGCAGTTGATAGCTGTTAGGAGAGGGAAGAGCCATCTTTAATGGTGTAGCCCCGGGTGGATCAGCCACACTCCGGTGGAAGGCCACACATCCCACAACACACGGGCAGCACAAACTGGACTCGGTAAACGTAGAAAGAGGCCACAAAGTTGGGTAGGTAAGGACGAGCATGGATCTGGGAGGAGTCAGGGGAAGGAGGAATATGGTCAAAACTCACTGCACAAAATTCTCAAAAAACTCATTTTTCAAAACTATATATAAGTCAGTTACACAAAATATTAGGTAGGATAACTGATGCTTTGTTTATTTGTACTTTAGTTAACTGGCTTTTTTGAGACAGGTTTCTCTGTACCCCGGCTATCTTGATACTCACCCTGTAGACCACACTGGCCTTGAACTAAGTCTGCCTCTGACTCCTGAGAGCTGAGATCAAAGGTGTGTGCCACCACCGCCTTCTGGGGGGGGGGTTGGAGAGGGGCAAGGGGGCATCTTGCCTTTGTGCTGCACAGCAGGAGCACACCCCTGAAGGGAACTGGGTGTAGCTGCAGAGTACAGAGCGGTGGCAAGGAGGTAGGGTGGGTAGCTCTAGGCTCTGTCCTAAGAGCTGGGTTTAAAGGCCCTCGGCCAAGCCATCAACTGTCATGGTTCAGCAAGTTTTAGGACTCGGTCCTGGTCTGCACATCCGCAATCACAGTGCCATCGTTCAGAAGAAACCCAAGGGTCCACTTATGGACGAACTAACAAATAAAACCTGACGGATCTGCTCCGGGACAGACTGGACCCTGAGAGCATGATGCCGGTGATGGAGCTGGTCACAAATGGACGTGTGCCCTGTGGTTCACGCATGAGAACGGGACGTGCGCTGTGCAGCTCACACATAACATACATCTAAATGTTGCTCACAGCAACCAGAACCATAGCGTTAAAGCTGGGTACGCCCCGGGGGCGGGCGGGGGCTAATGGGGGGAAGTGGGGGGGTGGGGGTGG
>NW_022196900.1:110989529-111022602 GCF_008632895.1 Mastomys coucha
GGAAGGGCTGACGGGAGTGGGGGTGGGGGAGTGGGGGGACTGACAGGAGTGAGGGGGGCGGCGGGGAGTGCGCACTGCACAGGTTTGGATAATGAAAAGCATTTGGAGAGGGATAACGATGGTGGACGCGTGGCAAAGTGACTGCACCTTCTGCCCCTGTACGGACTAGCACACGGTCATGTACATAGAAAATGTTGTTACATTTAGATGTAGCCATCCAATGTTCGGTAGAACAAGGATAACATGCATGTAGCGGTCAGCATGCTGCCTTGCATCCCTCATACAATCTACATTAACGAAGTCATTCTCGAAGCTCGCCCAAGGGAACAATGTGTCCAACAGCAGCAGGCCAGAGTCCCTCCTACCCTAGCTGCCCTGTGCTGCTCTGTACAGCACTGAGGCCGCGGGGCCACCCAGATGACCAGCCCTCTAGGGAGAGCCTGCTCTACTGCTCTCCTCTCAGCCAGCTCTACAGAAAGAGCCATGGCCTGGATGCTGGGCTTTACTCACCAGCCAAACGAAAAGGAATATAAGACTGTAAGGCTGCATGAAATTGCTAAGCACATACATAAGGCTAATGCCACTGCTATATTAAAATACTAAATTCATTTTTATACTTTTTTATTTAAATTGTTGGGGCCACTTGCCATGGTTGATTAAAAATTCTGAACAGGGTGCATTGTGTGAGCCAATTATGAAAGAGTGTATAAGTGCTGTGAAAATTACTTGGAAAGTACAGGAAACCATTTGTAAAATGAAAATTCTTCTTTAAAAAAAAAAATGTTTAAAAGGTTAGAAAAGGGCCGGGCAGTGGTGGCACACGCCTTTAATCCCAGCACTTGGGAGGCCGAGGCAGGTGGAGTTCTGAGTTCGAGGCCAGCCTGGTCTACAGAGTGAGATCCAGGACCGCCAGGGCTACACAGAGAAACCTTGTCTCGAAAAACCAAAACCAGGTGAGAAAAGCCAGGAGTGGTGGCAACAGCTTCTAATCTCTGGCCTTTAGGAAACAGAAGTGGGAGGGTGAAGGGAGGATCCAGAGTTCAGGGTCATCCTTAGCTATAAAGCTAGTTCAAGGGCAGCCTGGGCTAAGGGAGACCCTGACTCAAGACCAAGTTGATTTAACTAAAGTAAAAAGAGACTCACTGGAGGCGGGGCAGAGGCAGGGGCAGGCACCAAGAGAGGCAGCCTAGTGGGCGTGGCTTCCCCTAGGCCCAGGGCACAATCCCAGCCCTCCAAACTGCAATCAGGCAAAGGTTTGTTTTCCATCCTGAGTTTGTTTCTCGTCATCCTTGGGCTCGTCCAAGGCTGAACTTATGGGAATTCTGTGGTGTAGACTCTGTTCCGGCTTTGAGAGGGAAGCCGACGCACTTTGGCTCTGCAGCTCTCCCTGAGCTGGAGGAGCTAGCTCCCAGTCCACAGGGGAAATTGATTCATGCACTCAGCCAGACATTGGATGGACCAGCAGACAAGCTACCAGCCCGGCTGGATCTTACACTGGAGGCAGAGGGATGGCAAAGAAGAACCGTTCGAGAGAAAACAGTCAATGTGAAAGTAACAACCCCCCCATGCCACTCCCCACCTCCGTAAACATCCCTGCTATGAACCCGCTCTGGCTTTGGCAAATGGAGAAAGCTGGTCCCGGGTGGGACCTGGGCAGAAAGGAGGACTCACACAATCTGTCTGACAACTCGGACCGAAAGGCACCTGAGGCCACGGAGAAGGGAGCTCCTGTCTATCACAGGGAAGCAAGCTGAATGGGGCCATGAGTTTGGAATAAGGAGAAAGGCTTCCAGAGAGGACATCTTAGAGCTCCTTCCTAGGTGCCAGTAGGCAGCACTGAGTCCCGGGCACCGAGCCTGTGGGGCTGCCAGCAGCTCCGAGGCCTGTCTACACATCACCACGGCGATTCCCTTCCTTGGGAAACAACTCCATTTGTTTTCTTTTCCGTATTTTGGATGGAGGCCATTTGATCATTACAAAATGTACAACCCATAATGTATCCTAAACTGTCTCTGAATAGTATGTGGTTTTGAAATAATACATAAAAAGCTTAATAAAAATTAATGTGGAAAAGAGACTCATCAGCCTCAGTTGGAAATAAAAACAGTATTAATTACTTTGCCTACAGTCACTCTGATGAGCTAGAGATGGCGAGACCATTTCCTCCATGTAGGAAGGGGACGTGGAGCTATCCCTGCCCCTCTGCCTCTCGAGCCCCCAAGACCCAAGGTCTCATCAGCATAGTCCCGCATACCATGGTACCTCTGTAAGGTTCCCTATGCATGTCTGCTCTGAGTTCCAGGGAAAGAACTGTATGAGGGTGGAGCTTGACATGGACCTGTGATTATGAGGGCAGAGCTTGACATCGGGACATGGGGACACACCTCTGCTGGAGTATCCTTGAGAGGTTCATATCCCCAGGAGCTAGACTGAACCCCCAAACCTTGCTTGAGCGTGGAACTGTAGAGCAACAGAGCAGCAGGTGACAAATCCCCCACCATCCGTGACCACAGCCCAGGATCCTGAACTGTGTCCAGCTATCTCCACCAGGGAGCGTGAAGCCACAGTTCTGGTTAGTCAGCACCCCAGAAAGCCTTGAACCAAGAACACAGATGGGCTGCTGGGTGCCATGGAGACCGTCACAGCCATGGTCCAGGCTCCGGGACTCCTGTCCCTGCCCCACTGCAGCAGGGCCCCTGGACTGCTCCTGCTATGGTGCCCCCAAGCTTATAGTGCCAGCGTTCCAGTGAGCCTCCCTAAGCAGCCCACCCACCCAGCTGCCGGTCCTCCAGAGGAGATGGGGTCCCTCCTCCCACAAATCACACGCAGGGGAAGGACAGACAGGAGCTGGTCGTCAGCCTCAAGCTCCTGACATTCTTAAGGATATTTTCTTGACCAAACCACACGGCTGGCTTCTCTCTCCCTTTTGTTGTCCCTTAGAACTTCTCGGTGTTCCTGTGAGGTCCCTTAATGATGAGGTGTAAGTAACAACGTCCGATCTTAACAACGTCTGCTCCAGGATCAGGCTTCGAGCTCAGTCCCTTCCCTAAGCCCCTGCTTCCTCATCTGTACTACAGATTGCCTTGTGGGATTAAAGGAGACAACCAATTTAGATGATTCACCCAAGAGCCAAATACAGGATAAATGACAATATACGTTATTAAGTGAGATGAGATGGTACTGATTATGGTGATGATGCTGGAGATAAAGACGGTGGAGATGAAGATGGAGACGAAGATGATAGTGATGACGGTGATGATGGAGATGACGGTGACAGGGATGATGACCTCAGTGACTGACAGGGACCAGATGACAACAGTATTATGACAGCTACAATGATGCTGGTACAAGTAAAACTATGGCGGCGATGACCACAGTGACAGTGATGAGATGAAGATGGCGGCCATGACAACGGCTGTGATGATGAAGACGACGGTAACACTGGTTTATAAAGAATATGACCCAAATGACCCAACACTTGAGGGTCCGGAGCTCTGCTCATGCCCAAATCTGCAAGCCAGAGCTCAGCTCCCTCCCTCAGTCAGGTCCTGCAGGCTCAGCAGATGCAATCTTGAATCCTTATTCATCAAAGAGAAGGTCAGGGGGAGAGCCCCTCCCTTCACTGGCTCACAGCCACAGACACCCCACCCACAGGCATCCACTGCAGACTGGCCACCACTACCGCTGCCAGCCCCATCAGAAAGTCCTGAGCCATCCCTGTCCCAGAGTCCTAACTGCGCCATCCCCGTCCTGAAACTCTATCTGCCATGCCAGCTGTTGGTATTCGGCTTTTGGTGCGATTCCATCCCTTTGGACTAAATACCACCACACACAAAGCGCTGCGTGGCTTCTCTGGATAAGAAGAGAGACCATGGGAGAACTGCCATCGTAGACACTGCTTATTATCTGGGTTATTTTTTTTGCAGCCAATACAACCTAGGCATAAACAAACAGCATAGAGTACCAGGAGCCAAGCTGGAATCCCCACAGGCATCACTCCGAGCAATCTGATGTGCTGCGCGCAGGACATGGTGCAGAATGGCACTGCTCAGCCCGGGGTCTCCAGTGAGGAGGGGCAGGGTCTGGGAAGCCCAGGGTCTCCAGTGAGGAGGGGCAGGGTCTGGGAAGCCCGGGGTCTCCAGTGAAGAGGGGCAGGGTCTGGGAAGCTCGGGGTCTCCAGTGCAGAGGGGCAGGGTCTGGGAAGCCCGGGGTCTCCACCCTCCCATCACTTCACAGAGTTACACTTCCGACAGACAGAGTTCATGACAACAGGAATCCAGATCCAAGTCTCCTTGCACCGAGATCCTAAGTCCATTGTCCAAGCCTAGAGTCCAGCCAGGGCTCGCTCAGCCTCCCTCCATCCTTGGATAGTGCTGTTGGCTATTCTCACATCCAAGTATCTAGTGTTAGCCTTCACTTTACACTCCAAGAAGGGGAAGGGAAAAAAAAAAAAAGCATTCATATCTGGCTCAGAAAGGCCTTGGAAAAGTTTACTTTTTTGTAAATGTTTTCTTTACCAAAGCCAAATCCCAGAGCCGATGTGATGTGCGGAGGATTAGACAATTAAAGCAGGCGCACAGAATACAAATCTGAGTTTGTTCAGCTGGGTCGAGAGGATCTCGCCATTTCCTTCCTCCCCCAAGTCAATTTACTCAGAGAGCGGACTTCTCTCCAGATAAGCACATTGACTTTAAAATAACGTGCGTGCCAACAGCTGCAGCCCTACGACAGAGCAGACAGAGCCGTGGCAGCGAATGATAATTAAATATATTTTCATCATCCGTCATTTCTTTTTTTTTTTTTCTGCAGGTGCCAGGGTAATAAATCTAAACTGGCCTCTTTTGTCAGCTGGCAGTGAACACATTTTAACTTGAGATCTCTTGGGAGGAATTAAGAGTCACTTGGCCTTGTAAAGGAGAAAAGGTTTTTACTTCCAAACTGCCAAGTGGGGAGCTCACAGCTGATTGGTTTCATGATACTTTATTATTTGACAATATATACGCGTCAGGTTGTATTTCAGAACACCACACCTACAGGATAACCAGGGCTCCAAGAGATCCATCATTGCATTCTAGAATAAAAACCTATTTGAGAAGATTTTCACCACTATTTCTTTTTATGAATCCCAGATTTAATGTATTATTGACTTAGGTTTATTCCAATATTTTAGAACTTTTTCAGCATTCTTTAAATCCCTCCCAGCCCTTTCTCTCCTTGTAGCACATCACAGGCAAAGCTGTTGCTGGGCTGCCTTCAGCCTGAGTTAAGTGCTTTCGATTGGCCTGAGGAGTTTGGTTGACTTTTTATTTTGACAGTTTAACGGCTCCTTCTCCCCAGGGGCAGCCTGGCGTTCACAGTCCTCTAGAAAGCCTGATGGAACGCACCTCAGCCTCCTCAGCCTTTTCTCCCTCTCCCAGGGACAGGTCCTCTGCAAAATACCTTCCGCTGAGGGGCAAGCCTGGCTACAGCCACCAGGGAAGGCAGAGAAGTCACAGGGGAGGTAGGGACTGGCAGAGGGTGGTGAGGCCATCTGCCTTGGGGCCTCAGGTGGTGCCTGCCCATCATGAACCAGCCCTGAGCGGGGAGGGGTTTGTCAGCTCGGCCAACTGGACCAACCAGCATTTCCAAGCGACTTCTCCCCCTCTAACTTTCTAGAAATTCACATCTATGAATCCTCAAACACTAACGCCCAAAGCTGGTGACCCGGGATAGGTGAAGACGAAGGCTTTGAGCATGCTTCCTGGGGAGGGAAGAAGTGAATTTACCAAGCTATGACCAAGGACCTTGAACGATGGTAGTAACTTTAAAAGCATAGCTCACGTTTTCCAAGTCTACATTCCTCAGACGAGACCTGAACTTAGGAAAAAAAAATATATACAGAAACCCTAAGGGTACCAGACACCTTCACGAAACACTAACCCCCCTGCTCCTACTGGCAACAGGTGGGTGCCACAGGGGTTCCACACAGTGGAGTGCTAGCTGACACAGTTCCAAAGGAGACCCTATGGAGAACACAGCATGAGGGGCTCCCCCATCAAAGTCCCGGCAAGCTTTGATTCAGAAGCCGTGAAGCCAATTTGGGAGGCCATGTGGATACGGAGAGGTGAGCCAAGCGAATCGGAAGGCAGGTAACACGGTGAGAGTCGGGACAGCCTTTTGTCAAAGGATCCAACACTTGCCACACAGCTACCAGTGTCAGGACAGTGTAGTATTGGCTTAAAAATAGACAAGCAGATCAATGGAATAGATCCAGAAATAAACCCTCACAGATAGGGACAGATCACTCTTTACAAAAGAGCAAACTGTGGTGCCCTGGAGGCCTCCCAATTAAAGGAGCTGGATGCTGTGGTAACTGGATGCCTGAATGAGAAAGACTGAACCCGCCCATTCCTCACGTGATGGGAAGAAATGCCCCGCCCACTCCTCACGCAGGGAAGAAAGGAACCCAAACAGACAACAGAGCTAAGTTAAAAATGAATAAACTAAGCCAGGTGGTGGTGGCACACGCCTTTAATCTCAGCACTTGGGAGGCAGAGGCAGGTGGATTTCTGAGTTCGAGGCCAGCCTGGTCTACACAGTGAGTTCCAGGACAGCAGGGCTACACAGAGAAACCCTGTCTCGAAAAAAAATCAAAAAAAAAAAAAAAAAAAAAAAAAAAAAAAAAAAAAAGTTAAACTCGTGAGATAGCTCACTTGTACTTGCTGCCAAGGCTGACGGCCTGATTAAGCCCCAGGACTCAAATGGCTATCCTCTGAATTCCAGATATATGCCGTGGTGCACATACACACACAATAAATGAAATAAAAAAAATTTGGAAGAAATGTCATGATTATATTTAAAAAATAACAGAAGTACAAAACAAAAAGATAAAATTTGGGACTGGAGAGACAGTTCAGTAGTTAAGAGCACTGGCTGCTCTTCCAGAGGATCCAGGTTCAATTCCCAGCACCCACTCGGCTGCTCACAAACATCTATAACCTGTTCCCAGAGATCCATCCAGTGCCAATCACCGCAGATACCAGGCACACTCACACTGCACATACCTACATGCAGGCAAAACACTCATACATGTAAGAAAGAAAGAGAGAGAGGAAGAAAGAAGGAAAGAAAGAAAGAAATCTAAAAACATTGAAGAACAAAACCAAAACAACCCCCCCCCTCCAGCTGAGTGGTAGAGCACATGCTCACCAGGCCACTCCCTGGTGAGAATGGAGAAATGCCTTTACTCACGAAAGCTGCTTGGACGCGACATAAGAACAATCCATAAAAACGAGAAAGGCAGAAATGAACTTCTGTACTTAAAGGTATGGGGCAGTCAGACTGGAAGGAAATTGGTAAGAAGAGCACCCTACAGTATGACAGACTGACAGAGGGGAGGCTTTCAGAATTCAGTGGCAAGAAAAACAAAAAGCAAAAAAAAAAAAAAAAAAAAAAAAAAAAAAAAAAAAAAGCAAAACAAAAAAACAAAAAAAACAGTTCTCTTGTTTGGTTTTGAGAGAAGGTCTCACTGTTGTCCCAACTGCCCTGGAACTCACTATGTAGACCAGGTCAGCCTTGAACTCACAGAGATAAACCCAAGTGCTGGAGGACCACATACCTATTAGGTCAGACGAAGTCAAAAGGCTGATCACACAAAGCAGTACAATGTGGAGAAACTGGACCCCTAGCCACACGGTGGGACAGTAATCGGTATGGCCACATTGGAAACCAATGACAGTCCCTGCATGGTTCAGCCATTCTATGCCATGCTGTTACCCTCTGCCCCAACAATGAACTTATTGTAATATTAACTAATTTTTATTGTCTTTTTGACAACAATGACACACTCAGTATCCAGTTCAGGTTGGCCTGTGGACATGTCTATGGGGAATCATCTTGATTATATTAATTGAAGTAAGAAGAGCTGCCCACTGTGGGCGGTACCATCCCTTGGGCTGGGGATCCTGGACTGTGTACGAGTGAAGAATGCAATATATAGCATGCATGCAATAACAAGAAATATATCCACATAAAGACATCCATGTAAATGCTCTTGGCAGCATTATTTGTAACTGTCCAAAACCTGAAAACATCCTGAATATATCTGTCAGTAGGTTAACAAACAAACCGCCTAATACCCATAAGACAGAACGCCACTCGGCAGTAAGAATCAACGGGTTTCCTATCATATGGAGGTGGGATGGACCTCAGAGTCATCACACTGAATAAACAAAAGAACAATACACCATTTGCTGCATTTATATAAAACCCTCAAAATGGAGAGGTGGCTCAGCACTGAAGAGCACTAGTTGCTCTTGAAGAGGACCGAGAATTCAGTTCCAAGCACCCATGTCGGGCAGCTTACAACCACCAGCCATTTCAGCTCCAGGGAATCCTGCCTCCTCTTCTGGCTTCCGGGAGTGCCTGCCTACACATGTGCACAGAATTAAATGCAGATGTGCACATAGACACACATTGTTTATGGTTTGGACATGTTTGGCTCAGGGAGTGGCACTATTGGGAAGTGTGGTCTTGTTGGAGTAGGTGTGTCGCTGTGGGTACGGGCTTTAAGACCCTCACCCTAGCTGCATGGAAGCCGGTCTTCCACTAGCAGCCTTCAAATGAAGATGTAGAACTCTCAGCTCCTCCTGCACCATGCCTGCCTGGATGCTACCATGTTTCTGCCTTAATGCTAATAGACTGAGTCTCTGAACCTGTAAGCCAGCCCCAATTAAATGTTGCTATTTATAAGAGTTGCCTTGGTCATGGTGTCTGTTCACAGCAGTAAAACCCTAACTAAGACTCACACAATAAAAAAATCAATCTTAGGTTTTTAAAACTCTGGAAATGTAAAAATGGTCTATAATGACTGAAGGTAAATCCACAGCTGCCTGGGAGGAGGGCATGCCTGTAAGGTGTCACTGGAGGACATGGCTGGGGAGGGCAAGACAGCCTTCCTAACATGGTTCACTGTTTGCAATGCCCTGACTCACCACATTGTCCATTTTTGATGTAGCTTAGTACCTGTCAATCGGGCTCCAGGGAAGCTTTTATGGTTAAGTGTGCAACGAGAGCAGTGCCCCATGGGGTTGTGTGAGGAGGCTCCAGTCGGCACAGGTGCCGCTTGCCCAGGAGAGGGGGAAAAATGAATTGTCAAAAGAAACAGGGATTTGCCTGTCACTGCTGGTGAAAAAGTGTGTGCCCCAACTCAAAAGTCCATGCATCCGCTCACTCATTCCTCCACCCCACAAATGACATATGAGCCTGAGGGTACAGAGACGGCGTCTCACCTGCCAGAAACCCGATCGAGAGCTCTGCTGATGCGTGCTCTGTGCCTCGGCCCCGAGCCTGCACATCTGATGTAGGTGTGCAAGCACACATCCATAGCCAGATTGCCCCAGCTGGCTGAACTGGGTTTGGGCAAATGATACTTCATACCTTAATTTCTTTATCTAAAACATGAGGAAACCAGTAATACCTGTCCCACAGGGCTGTCACGATCCAACAAATTGACACCCGTGTGATTCTTAGCACAGTATCAGGCATTTTTAGGAACTCAGTGTGTGTTACATTTAACACTTTATGACTAAATCCCCTGGAGAGACACATGCTGGGCTGTGGCGAGGTCCTTTCCTGCTAGAGCAAGTGTCTCTAGTCTATCTGATTTTGAGTACTTTGTTTCCATCACTGAAGTCAATGACAGACCCACATGAGCAAGTAGGCCAGCAAGCTAGGGAGCTATAGCACGTACCCCCGCAACACGTGCCAGCCCTGAACTCTGCAGGTATGGCCAGGTAAAGAAGTCAGCCTGTACCCACTCCCCACTCCCAAGTTAGCACCAGGTAAACACACGACTGTCATGATGAGATGACTCCTCGTGCTGGCTTCTCGGAGACTTGCTTTCTAACCTGACCCACAGCCTCTCCACGGCCAGTGAGGACTATCACCCCGACCAGACGACAGAGACTAAAAGCCCAGACGTGGAGCAGGGTGAGCCAGAGTGCTGAACAAAAGGCCACCAGTGTCAAAAGATCATTTAAGTGAACCCCAGAGTTTTACACGTGACAACCACATGGTTTCTCAAACCCCTAAGAGGGATGCAGACGCAGCTGACAAGACCTGGCTCTGGACAGGGTACAGGGTGACAACCTTACCTCCTTGTGTGGCTCACACCATAAACCCACCAGCTCAGGATCAGGGTTAGGTGCTGGACATTGAGCGTGGTGCCTTAACATGCTCAGAGCACTTGGCCTTGAAGCTGCATATCCAGCCCTTGGGGAAGATTTCAGCTGCCTTAGAAAACATAGACTTTTAACCAAGGTAGTGTTTCTATAGCCTGATGAGATGAGGGATTGATTGTAGTGTTTCTATAGCCTGATGAGATGAGGGATTGATCTAGAAGTTAAAATCAGTTACAGAAAGAGAAGGGCCTGTGTTTGTATACCCAAGTTGTCACCTGATATTTGTCCTACCTATAAACTTACTGTGACAGTTTGTCAATATCACACCCTAGAATTACCAGGAGAGGTATTCTCAGTGAGAGACTGTGTAGCTCAGGCTGCCTGTGGACATATCTGTGGGAGATTGTCTTGACTATGTCAGTCGACATGGAAAGCCTTGTCCACTGTGGGTGGCACCATTCCCTAGGCACCCTTGACTATATAAGAATATGGTGGTTTGAATAGGAACGGCCCCCAAAGGCTCATAGACTTGAATGGGAACAGCACTACTTGACAGGGATTAGGAGATGTGGCCTTGTTGGAAGAAGTGTGTCACTGCTGGGAGTATGTGGGGGTTAAAATGCTCAAGACAGGCCCAGCGCTGCTCTCTTCCTGGTGCCTGTCCGTTTGGATATAGAGCTCTCGGCTACCTCTCCAGTACCACGTCTGCCTGTGTGCTGCCATGCCTCCTGTCATGATGATAATGGCCTAAGCCTCTGAATGGAGCAAGCCCCAATTAAGTGCTTTTTTTTTTTTTTTAATAAGAGTCACAGCCATGGTGTTTCTTCACGGCAACAGAACACTGACTAAGAAAGAGAGTGATCAAGTGAGCAGAGTATTTATGCACTAGTGTGTTTACACACTAACCCATGGCTTCTGCTACTGTGGATGTGATGTCACCGGTTGCTTCCAGATCCTGCTGTCTTGATTTCTCAAGAAGGGACTTTCACTGAACTCCCTAGGGTGTTTTGATCAGGGTATTTTGTCCTAGCAGCAGGAAACTCAGGCATTCATGGCTGCCAACAGTAAACAGTTATGTGCCCTCTGGAGCATCATGGCATGCGGGAACCCTCAACACAGATGGAGCGAGGCTTGGACTCAGGAGGACAGATGAGTGGACACAGAACAGCATAGGGCGGGGAGAACAAGACTGGTGGCAGAAAGACTCACAGGGGCATCTGTGGAACCAGAAGTATTGAACGACCTTCAGAGGCATTTCTACAGCTACAGCAAGAGAAAGCAAGTTCAGTCTAAGACCTGGATCCCAACCATGTGAAGACACCATGGCACAGAACACTGGGGGAGTGGTGACAAGTTGATGCTAGAGAGACAAATGCCCCCACATGCTCACCTCTGGCATTTGTGAGGTCTGCATCCATCCCCCGAGGGACAGGGAGAGGAACAACTGGTTATTTCTATCATGCTGCATTTATTCTGCTGGAAGAGCTGCCCTTTAATCAAGGACCTTCCAACTTTTCTCTGATCAGACATTAGCAATACCTGGGACCTGGAATTCTTCTAAGTCTTACTTGGCAAAATTGAAAAGTCTTTCGCCTTGAGTGCCATCCATCTGCACAAAGGACATACTACCTCGTAAAGCATCCCCCACGGGGAGAGGTTTACTGACAATGAAACCAGGGTTAAATGACAGGAGAAGAAAGGGGTTTTCCACAGGCACGAGGAAGCCTAGTTCCGAGGGCAGGGAGGAAGAAACAGAGAAACTGGGTCTCCTCTCAGCAGGGCACTACTGTTTGAGGAATGATTTGGAAAGCAAGTCTTTCACCAGGGAGGATGAGGGCAGAGGACTGTGAGGAAGGGCGACAAGAAGGTGCAAAGGTCTCAAGGGGGAAGTGGGCAAGTGAGGCCTGGAGAAGGCCAATGCAGCAAGCCTTGGTGAGGGCCTGCCTACAGAAGGGTAGGTGTGGAAGGTGGATGGGTGGGCAGAGAGAGGGAGGGCCGGCACGTATGTTTAAATAGGAAGCACCCCTGCCCATCCAAGCTCAGTCAGCTCTACCTGACACAGGCACCTGCTGGGTGTGGAGGTCGGCTCCGATCCTTTCAGAACTTCCATTTTGCAAACTGGGGGGCTGCAGAGCTCTCACCCCTTTGAAGCCGTGGCAAGGCTACAGCACAGCCATGGACTTGAAGGCACTCTGCTGACAGGAAGGGATCCTGGAAGAGCCTCTGTTCAAGTACTGCCATGAATGTGGAGATCGCCTCCACCAATGGCTAGATGCTAAGGCTGATGCTCCAGCAGAAAGGAAAGCGGACACAGGGCCCGCATACTCCTGTCCTAGAGATGGGGTGCCTAGTCCGGCCTATCTCTCCTGCAAACCTTCCCGATGGGTACTCGGGACTCAGAGCCCCAGAGGGATAGGGATATGCTTCTCAGTTGACCAGGGGCTGCCCCCAAGTCTCTAAAACTTTGATCCCTAATGCTACAGGGCATGTTAAAATCCTGGGGGTAGGGGGAAGGAATACAACCCTCAGTAGTACCTGGGGCCTGTCGGCTCATCCAGGGTGGCTCACCTTCACCACGGGTCATTCTTGGAGATGGCCCTGTGAGGATGTCACACTGTGGTAAAGCTGGGTTCTTGGGATTCGCTGAGATAAAAGGCAAGGACCTCAACAAACAAAACAACAAAAAACAGTATTTGGAACAGGAAGTGAAGGGGAAGAGAGTCACATGACTCAGGGTCTGCAACAGGAAGTTAAGGGGAAGAGAGTCACATGACCCAGGGTCTGCAACAGGAAGTGAAGGGGAAGAGAGTCGCTGTGACCCAGGGTCTGCAACAGGAAGTGAAGGGGAAGAGATTCAATGTGACCCAGGGTCTGCAACAGGAAATGAAGGGGAAGAGATTCAATGTGACCCAGGGTTTTTCAAGTTCACAAAGTATTTGAAGGATACGCAACCCACCATGGTGATATGTTCACAATGGACATCTTAAAAATCAGGTATATCTTCAAGCAACTATTAAGCGTTTAGACCATGAATACATTGAGGACTTTGGGTCTAAACTAGATAAATAGATGTTAGATTTTTAAGTCTAAGGATGTCATTTAAACTTTAATCACAGAGAGACTCAGGGGCCAACAACCCAACTACTTCTGAGCTGGGAGAAAACAGGCTCAACTGTCCTCAAGACATTTCCCACCCCAAAGTGAGACTGGTGGATAGATGATTATATTGGGAGCATCACTCAGGATGGCCAGATACAGTCTTGAACCAGTGACTGAAGGACTTCACCCTCCCACCAGCCCATGAAGGACTTATTTCACCCTCCCACCAGCCCGTGAAGGACTTATTTCACCCTCCCACCAGCTCTTTTGTCTCGAGTGCAGACTGTCCTGGCACAATTAGTAGTTTCTTTGTAGCCAGCATGCTTCTGCTGTGGGCATAGTGGGAGGCAACACAGCTGAGAAGTATTGGAACCATCCACTACCCCTAGTGGGAAAATCAGCTGCAGACCCCGGTGATCCAGGGAGCTCAGCTGGTCAACATTGAGTGTGTCCCTTTGGAAGGGAAGGTATAAAGCTCTGTAGCTGTGGCATTTCCACCCACAGGTCCAACTGGGACCCAGCCTTGCCTCTCTGCAGTAGGGATCTGGCAAGAACATGTGCCAGTCACCTTGAGGAACTGTCACAGGCTGAGTACACTCTGCATAATGGTCCTGAAGTCAGGACTCCAGAATGTTCAGGCAGGACATTCAGGACAGGAAGGATGGCAGAGACTGTGGAGTAGCAAAGGCACCAGGGAAAAGACGCAGGGTTGAGGCAGCTTCCAGGTGGTGAACAGTGGGAGAAAACTCAGAAAAAGCTCGCCCTGGTCCCAGGCTCTGCAAACGCCTTCCCCTAGACCCACTGCTCCATGCTCAGTGGGCAGTGCTGGTCCAAGGGCAGGCCTCAGTCACTGGCACTGGACACTTAATGCCTTACTATCCAGATGAAGCTGTCACGGTACCAGCTGTGAAGGGCCCAGCCTGGCCTTAGCCCGACATTTATAGTCACAGCATAATCTCTTATAATATCCAAGACAACTACAACCATGTCACAAGGAAAAAAAAAAGCGCCAGGAGAAATCGGACCAAGGGGCAGCTCTGGCTGCCAGAGTCCATCAAAATCGCTATTTGCAAGATTCTCCGCCAGCTCCCCTCAATGTGTTACCACCCGAAGTGCTAAATCCCCAGCGTAGTAATAGAAAGAGTATTCATAGGCACTCTCCGCTTCCAGTAAGATGCAGGAACTCGGCTCCCATCTTTGAAAGTTTATAAATAACCTCAGCAAAGGAGCTGGGACACGCTTCTTAGTAAATACAGCTGACCCATTTTCCTGTCTTACCAGGGATAAAGAGTCTGTTACACGGACAGTACAGGACAATCTAAATATATACTTCCTGCTCACAGGGCCAAGACCAGAAGAGCAGAGTCGATGCTGTGAGTAAGGTGGAAGAAGCCAGGCAGGGGAGGGATGGCTGTGGTCACCTCTGTATGCACAGTCACCAAGTGGATGGAGCCGAGCTCTATCTAATGCCTGCTTGTAGCAAAGGGGACCACATGGACCCTGGTCTCTGCAGGCCATTCCTCAGGATCATCTAGCCAGCCTCTCCCATGAGCCCCTCCCAGTGATTTTAGTTCATTGGTCTTTCTGTGCCTTTGTCTCCCATGGCACTCCTTCCAAGAAGCCATGACACCTCCTTTTTCTGTCACTGCACTTAGGAATGGTGCTTGGCGGGGGGTGGGGGGGGGTGGGGGGGGACAGGCACACAGTAAACATCTATCTGATGACTGAGTGGCCTGGCTTGTTATTGACTCCAGGTAAGCTGTTGCCTTGTCACCAACCAACCCAGGCGGCCCCTTCAGTGTAGGGAGCTACACTCTGGTTTGGAGAGAGCGGAGCATTTCTGATGAATTTCATACCATCCTTCTGGCAAGAGCTGCAATATTAAATAATTCACTAAACCCGGCAGACTTAGGGGATTCAGAAGGAAAACTGCCCCAGCGATTGCATGGGAGGCTAGCCGAAGTGTGCCTGGCTCGGTTGCCACCCACAAATGGATGGGAGGATCTGAGCGGCCAATAGTACCCCTGCTCCCACTTGTCTAACCAGGGATGGCTGCTGTGTGCTGGCCAAGCTGTGAACAGGGCAGAAAGCAAAGGCTTAGCTCTCTGCCCTCCCAAGTCGCTAAGAAAAGCCGCAGGTGGGCCAGGTGGGCCAAATAGGGGGAAGGGCACCTGGGCTGCTGAGCCAGGGTGTCCAAGGCTTCCCGTACACCTCCAAAGGAAGGAGGTACAGACACACAGCCGGCAGCATAGGGCGTGGGGCGGCGACACGGAACTCAAAAGGGCTTTGAGCTCAAGAGTGAGCCTGAGGGAAGGCAAGCAACAGCTGGGGAAGCCAGGGTCGAAGAGCAGTCAGACAGCAGTGAGGGCTGCCGACCCAGGCCAAGGAAGCAGCCATGAGTGGTTGCCCTCGAGGCCTGGCCGGGCGCTGCCTGCCAGACGGGGCTGTCTTCACTTCCCTGGGAATCGGATCCAGAGACCTCCAGCACATGACAGTCCTTGGAACTGAACAGCCAGCCTGTGTGGAGGAGAGGCTAAGAAAGGGTCTGCTCACCCCTTCCTGCCTGCCCTCACCCCTTCCGGCCTGCCTGCCGGCGTCCCGGGGAGGAGGCTCCCTGTCCCTGTGTGACAGCAGCACGTCATATCCCGGAGAAAGGAGGTGCTCTGCACGGGTTGAAGGCCGCTGCTCTCCAGCAGCAAGTGCCTGCCATCCTGGGAGTTTTCATCTGGGGTTTCTGGAGTCTGCTCTTTTATTGGTTATTTCTCTAACTTGACTTTAATTCATAGTCTCCGTTATGATCATAAAAGACTTTAATTGATACTTATTTGATGGAATCTACCTTATTCATGAAATTTATTACTTCATCCAAGTAAGTACAATCAGGAACCAGAAAGTGGAGTTTGCCACTGTGCCGTGAGCAAGCCGCCTACTGGAGGAGCGAGTACCAGGAGGAGCGAGCCAGGGAGAGCGAGGCACTCCAGTAGCCTCCTTCCAGGAGCTCTTAGGGAATGGGGGCAGGGCTCCAAGACTCCAGTGCTCCAAATTAAAGCCCAGCCTCCCAGGAGAGCCTCAGCCTTGGCCTACTGGTTGCTAACGTAGGGTGGTTTTAAAGCGAGTCTGCACAGCCTCCGGCTTGCCTCCCGAGCCTCCCGCCAAGAGGTGGTGTCTGGTTCCCTCCTCCCAAGCAGGCTGGCCTTAATGGCTGCTTGTGACTAAGAGCCTCACGCAGCAGTGGCTTGCTACGCCAAGGTCTCTATGTGAAAGGCCAAGGTCTCCGTGCGTTCAGACCCTGAGGCCATCATGCTGAAGGGTTACACAGAGGGAGCGGTCCCCCAAATGTCTGCATCCCCCCAGACTCTCAGAAGGAGGTTTGGGGTGCTCATTCCAGTGCCATGGGTTTAAGCTGAGACACCTCCAGCAAAAGCTGCTGGGCTAACCCAGAACCCGAAGAGCTGGGCAGCCATAATAAATGACTGTTGTCTTGCACTGCCCTGTCTGGAGTAATTCCTTACAAAGCCAAGAACAACTGGAATATAATACACACAGGCCCCTTCCCTCTGTTCTTCCACTTGCTTTTCTGAAACAGGAGAACTGGGGGCCAGGTAAAGGTTCTTGCCAGTGTTTGGCAAAATGAGAAGAATTTTAAAAGGGGGTGTGGGAGAAGTTAGCCTAACAGGTCCCCCATAAAGCTGAGTGTGCTCCACTCGAGTATGCTTGGTCTTGAAGGCACACCGCCTCTGTTGCTGCTGTGCCTTTTATGAGAGGATGATAACTGTGGGAATTGGCTTTTAACTGCCTCACTTGGTCAAATTTGAGAGTTGGACATCCTGTATCCACTCACAAATGTGTACAGGATTTGACCAGTCTGTGACATCCTGAGTAGCTGTCACAGCTCATCATTCACAAAATACCTTCACTAAAGGGACCTCTTCCCCCACCCCAGCCTATCAGCTTAGGTGCTTCACTGCTTTAAAACAGTTCTAGACCTCTGAGGGGATGCAGAGGCTAAGGCGCCAACAGGAAACCAGCACCTGACCCACCAATGCAGGGCAGTGCATTGCACAGAGACACACAAACCTCAGGAAAAAGGTGTCATTGCACAGAGACACACAAACCTCAGGGACAAGGTGTCAGCAGATACAGTTTCCAAAAACGGAGTGTTTTCAGGTCACAGAGCAGAAATCCGCCAGCCGGAGAGCACTGCCAGCTTAAGTTCTAAAATGGTAAAGAGGCACAGAAAGGTTCAGCTCTTTGGCCTCTGGATTGCTGTGTCCGCCTGGTTTCTCTGTAGCCTGGGGTGGCTTTACAGGAGCCACATCCTGGGATCTGAAGTAGTGACCATGGAACACCACTGGGCCAAGGCCAGACAAGCTGACCTTCCTAGCTGGAAGCCAGGAAAGGGGGCAAGTGTCTGTGTCCACAGGACAGCCAACAGGGACACCACGGAGGGAGGCTTCCACACTGCGCTTCCCATGGCATTGCCTCCCTATCTCTATGGCCAGCTGCAGGCAGGCAGAAATGAACCGTGTGTGTGCTGCTCATAGGCCTGAGCTGAAGGAGGCAGGCCTGGCTTCCTCAGGTGAGGCTGTGGGTAGGCCAGGCCCGTGCTGACCGTTTCAGACAGTGAAGAAACAGCAGTTTGAAGCCACAGTATTTCTCAAGCACAAACAGTACAGTAAAGCGTAGACATTTATATGCAATTGGGAGACATTTATCCTGTGACAACATTCTATTCCAATGACTTTTCTATTACCACCAATGATTAATGATGTAAATTCTGTCACTTGGGATGATGGATGCAGGGCAACTGGGGGGCCTTTGCATAGATTACCTAAACTCTGCCTTCCTATTGGCTCCCAGGCCAAGTGAGGCCTGTGCTTCAAAAAATCTTCTTCTTCTTCAGTCCTCTCCTGAAGCAGCGGGCTCAGGACTCAGGGAGAGGGTCTTCCTCTCATATGTTTGCCAGCTCAGCATCAGGCTGCTGACATCATCCATTTAAGAATAGTCACCTAATCCTTCCCAAAGAGGAGCCGGGAGGCTGTCCCAGGCACTGCCTCAGAAGTTAGAGAAACGAATTCAGGGCCCGATAGTGGTGGCGAACGCCTTTAATCCCAGCACTTGGGAGGCAGAGGCAGGGGGATTTCTGAGTTCGAGGCCAGCCTGGTCTACAGAGTGAGTTCTATGATAGCCCCGGCTAAACAGAGAAACCCTGTCTTGAAAAAACAGAAAGAAGTGGGGGGGGGCATCCAGGTAGGGTTGCTGGGCACAATCCAGCCTGTCAGATTACAAAGAAACCAATACCCCTGACCTTGTCGCACCATCCTGTTACCCAGTGACCTGCCCACAGGGAGCCCATGGTGTGTGTGTGTGTGTGGGGGGGGGGGTTATTCATGGCAGTCTTCCTGGTACTTCTTTGTGGTTCTGCCTCAGTCTTTTGTTAAGTCCTATGCAGTTATGAACTCTTGCTAGGGGTCCTCCAGCTGAAACCACTGTCCTCCCCCTGGGCAGTGCAGGAGATCCACTGTTCTCCCCCTGGGCAGTGCAGGAGATCCACTGTCCTCCCCCTGGGCAGTGCAGGCAATCTCTTGCGCAGCCAGCCAGGTCTAAGACTGAGGATTTACCCTGGCATGGCTCTTGGCCTCATCCTCAGTGATAGATGACTATGTCCTCAAGGTTCCTTTTCTTAACACGTGAATCTGTCACTTCTGTCTGGATCCACCCTCTTGCCACTGTGGCCTGGATTGAGGACAGCGAGTCCCTGGCCTTACTCTTCTCCTGGCTCAGAGCTTGCTGACCTGGACATCCCATCTGAGCCAGATGTCATCACCTCAACTGGGCCTTTCTGTCGCAGCCTGGGCATCATCAACACCCACAAGCTCCCTCATGGCACCCTCAGGCTTTCTCCAACCTCCTAAACACATCGCATTCCTACGGTGCCGCACCACCATGGGGCTGCTTTTGCTCCCTGCCTGGGACAGTCTCCAGCTCTGCTCAGAACAAGTCTTCCTGAGCAGGCCACATGGGTCCCTGCCTTCCCTGAGAGCAGAGTGAGCTCACAGTTCCTGCTGGTCAAGTCCGCTGTGTCACCTGGGAGGGAGAGCCAGATACTCTCTCATCAGCACAGCAGGCATGCAACTAAGACAACTTATCTACTGCAGATCCAGTAGTTTCTCTTGAGGCCTGGAACTAAGGCTAGTACACTTCTGCACACAGAGCATGGGAGTGGGGTGAAGGGTGGGTACCTTGGGGTGGGGCGGATGCTGTTAGAATATGCTCATGTACAAAGCAGGAAGGAAAATCCAGTCTAAAAGGGAAAACCTAGACGACCAGTGGCCCCATTCTTAAGGCAGAGGCTTAGACCTCAGAGGAGAGAGACTGCTGTGCAGCAGACACTCGGGCCTGTAAATCAAGCTGTTGTAAATGCTGTGGAGAGAGCTGCTCCGGTTTCCCTGGCTAAGGAAACTCAGGGCTGGGCGGGGCAGGCCTTACAGGAACTCAGGGCTGCGCCTGGATCTGGCTGAATTCCTGGCACTCCTAACTTAATTTGGCCATCTCTCTCTCTGAGTCCTTTCTTGGAAAACAGATGAGCTTTCTACTCTGTAATGCCTGAGCTGTGCCAACAGGTGGAAGAGCCTGACACGGTGCATCTGCGGCAAGACCAGCAACTCTTCAGGGTGCTGAGAATCCCTACCCGCTGGCAGGAAGAGCAGAGGACACCACTCCCCGCCCCCACCCCAGCCCCGTCCCCAGCCCCACCCCCACACCTCACACGCACTGGTTCTGTCCTTCCTTACCCTGGCAGCCTGGTCACCTCCCAGGCTCTGGAGTCTTAGAACAAGAAGGCAGAGATGGACTTAGAGAGAGGGGACAGGCCTTGGAGACTCTGGGCTCCAACACCTGTCACAAAACATGATGGGACACCAAAAAACGACCAGGCACACCCAAGAGCTTAAGGACTCAGACCTTGGAGTCTGAGAAAGAGCCACTGAGAGCCAGCTGACAGTGTGGGACGGTCTTGCTGAGCAGCTGGAAGCCCTCACAAGCAAGCGAAAGCAGGGAGCTCTGCTGGCTGCCCGTTTTTTGGCAGGTTCCTTTTGCCACATAATCTAGTCTGGCCACAGGCTCCCTCTGCAGCTGAGTGAACCTCTGATCCTCCTGCCTCCACCTCCGAGGGCTGGACTGCGAGCACTCTTACCACACACCATTTGCCCAGTTTTATGCAGTGTTGGGGCTGGAGCTCAGAGCTTCAGGCATGCTGGGTAAGCACTCTACCAACTGAGCTATATTCCCAGTTCCACTGTGACCTTCCTAGTGTCACTAACCCAGCGACTGCACTTTCCTCCCCATGTGAGTAGCCATGGCTGCTAAAGGTGGACTCCGAAGCCCAGGGGTCACTTCCTCCAGATCACCCTCTCATCCTGGCTCTGCTACGTTCCATGCCCTTGGTCTAAGGACTATGGCCTTTGCAAACCTAAGGGTAAGTGTGGGCTTGGCTCTGCTGAGGGCCTGCAATGGCCTCCCTGGTCATCAAGGCTACTGACTGCAGCCTGGGCTTAGAGCAGAGACAGACAGTCATGGCTGACTGCTAAAGCCCTCAGGATGTGACAATACAGGTCAGGAGAGGGAAATTATAAAACACAGGAATTCAGGGCACTTAAACATTACTGCCTTTCTAGGGGCTGCTCTTCTAGAGGACCTAAGATCAGTTCTCAGCACCCACATCGTGGCTCACAACTATCTGGAACTCCAGCCCAGGAGATCTGATATCCTCTTCTGGTAACCACCACACATGCAAGTGCTGCACAGGCATGCACGCAGACAAAACACCAGTCACATTCTTTAAAACAAAAATTTTTTTTTTAACTACATTTCTTGACTGAACTTTCCCAGGGTGGTACTTAAATTCTTGGAGTGAAAAAAAAAGTATAATCTTTAAAATTTTCATAAATATATCCTTTTAAAAAACTCAAACTACTTAAAGGAAGCCCCGTTTGCCTGACTTTAAAGCTTCTATTAAAGCAGCCTTCCCTTTTTCAGAAAATAATGAATTGAAACCAGAAGTCTTAATTAAGCCCAAGACCAGCGAGAGCCAGGGAGGAGAAGCGTCCTGATGAGCTGCAGAACCAAACGGGACCGTGGATCCTCTCTGCTTACTCTTGAAGCAGCTGTGGCCAAAAGCCTGCCTGCGAGCAAGCTGCTCAGAATTAGAATTCAGGCGGGCTGCTCTTTGCAGGCAGTACGGTATGTCTTCATTGGGACTACAGTAGGCACACAAATCAAGATAGAAAGCAGGTGGGATGGGGAAAAGGTGTTTCTAGAGAGGAGAGAGAAAGCAGCAGAGCATGCCCAGAGTGAGCCAGTGACTCTCCTACAGTTCCCAGCTAGTGTGTGGCCTCCATCTTCTCAGCCACATGCAGGAACCTGTCCATGCACATGGTGCCCCATGCCTGCCTCCTACTGGTCAAGAGGCCACAGTGAAGGCCATAGCATGGCCACTAGCTGGAGCAGTCTGTAGTGACATGCGTGTCTGAATGTGCTTGGTTTCAAGTGCACACTCACATGTGAAAACCCCGGGCAGTACTCAAGTGCCAGAGAGCAGCAACAAAGTCAGAGACCAGCCTCTCCTTTTGAAGGCTACACTCATGTGGATGAAGTCAATATCACGTGGGTCCCACAAATAGCTAGTCATTGTGCCCAGTATCCTGATGGCACTGTGAGATGTGGTGAGGACCAACATGGCCTCGTGCACCTCGAATCTACCTTCAGGACACTGACGCACTCGAGTCTCTGTGCTCCAGACCAAAAGGACAATTCCTTAGCCTGCGGTCTCCCCTCTCTCTTCCCGAAGCCCCCAGCTCAAATATCCGACTCTGCCTGGAGACCCAAATCGACACTACTTGTGCTGCGAAGCCTCTGGTGGTCTTCCCAGATCCTCCCACTGAATTTCCCTCAGCACTTAGCACAGAGCCTGGTGAGGCACAGCTAGAGTGGCTAAATGCAAATGACCACTCATAGAGCGACAGGAGACACTAAGGAAAGGAGATCAGAGTCCAGGGCCCTTGAAGGGGTGGAGTGCCCAAGGCAGGGCCAGTGCTCACCAAAAGCTCCCTTTGGAACCTGAGAACAGGACAGCACTGGCAACTCAGGGGTACTTCATCCACTCCAAGCCTGACAGTGGGTTAGGACAGAGTTGGAGGCCTTGGAGCTGGCCGTGGTGCTGAACATGGGAGGCTGCTGCACTGCGCACTGGGTCAGAGCAGTGAGACAGATGGCCTCCCCACACTTTCAGGCACCAGCAGCTGGCCTGGTTCTGAGCCCAGTAGAAAAGCCAGTCACACACATAGGATGAGGCTACACACCACACACATAGGATAAGGATACACAACACATGCATAGGATGAGGATACACCGTCCCTGTAACTGATTGCAGAATCATTTCTTTGGGTGCCAGCTGTAGGGCTCAGTGACAGACACAGAGACTGGCAATGTGCTGGCTCCCGGCCCAAGCGTGGTCCTTGTTGGCTGTGACAGCAGATCCCTACAGACCGAGGCAAAGCCTTCTATTGGGAGTGGGGCCTAAGTCTCATCTAAGCTGGTAGGTGCCAGTCTAAGAACAAGTCGCCAAGAATGCCATCCAAAATACCACCCCAATGCCCACAAAGTGACAAGGCTTCTCCCCCACCAAATGCAAATGACCAAACTTGCCTATTTCACCAGAAACACCAAGACTGCCTAGAAAGTGCTAAGGAGTGTTGATGTTTGGAGTTCCTGCGGTAAAGACAGAAAATGCTGAGAACCTGGACACTGACAAAGAGATGAGAACATTAATATCTCATCAGTGTCCCATTAGCAACACAACACACATCTTCACACTTGATGGCTTCTTGGGAATATTACTTCATTCTGTCACAAAGGGGAGGTGCCACTAAGTCTCACCCTGCTATCCTGCTAAGCACCCTGAAGCAGCCAGTCAGATAGGATTTAGCCTTCAGGGTTATGGCTGCTCAGGCCAATGAGCTCCAGCATGCAGGCATGCCTAGAGAGGGGCCTACAGACCTGCTAATCCCATACGAGTCTAAAAGAGGGGCTGGAGAGGAATGAAAGGCCTCTCTGAGGGCTCTTGAGCTGAGCCCATTTCCAGGCCCATGGCAGGACAGCACCTGTCAACTGAGGGGACCCTAAAATCTGACCACCAAGACCTACCTCCATCCGTACCCAATAGAGCCTGAAAGGAAGAGGGCATAGAAGCCAGGGCTCGGAAAGACAAAGGGGACACCCTTGGCTGTCCCTTGTGTAGACCACTGTCACGTTCATTTGCTCAACAAATATTGATTGTGCACACAGCGAGGGCCAGGAATGTGCTAGAAGCCAGACACACAGCTGCAGTCTGCAGATCTTCAACAAGGACACCTACAGCAACTGACTTAAGTTGTTAGTCTGTGCTTCACAGCAGCCCTGCAGGTGGTGAGGGAGGTAGCTACCAACATTGCCGTGTTCCAGATGAGCCCAGCAAGTGTGTATCTGGGGGAGTCTCTTCTCCTATGCTGGCCAGGGCCTAGTGAAAGCTCTGCCCAGGCAGTAGGACTCCCACACCCCACGCTGCTTTACCCATCTTGAGATAACTTACAAAGATGCCTAAGGCACAGAGGTGCTTATGACGATTAGCAGCAGACAGAAAGAGGCCTCCCTGACATGGCCTAGCTCAGTCAGAGACAAGAGACAGTGTCTCTCAGCTCAAATGGCCTCCTTCATAGGAGGGGGGCTCTTGGGCCCCAAGCCTCCCGACGTGGCCTGAGAGGCAACCTGCAGTTTATCCACACTGGCTCTGGGTCTAAGGCTAAGTCCTCCCCTGTCTGTCCAAGGGAGAAGCGAAGGACGCTAGTCCTCCAGGGACTCCCTCCCCAACTCCCTCAAACTTGGTCTATTAATTTAAAACCCAGGAAGCTGGCCAGGAGTGGAAGTAGGCACAGGGGATGTCTGAGAGGGTCTAATTACTGTGGCCGCTCCAAATGGAAGGTAACACCTTGTCTCCTCGTTAGCAGATGGACTGCAATTTAGGATGACAACCTGGAGGACGGCGGTGGGGACACGTGCTCCCCTGCCAGTCCCCGCCTCACACCACTTTAATTTCTTCACTGTTGAGTGGTTTTGAGCAAAGCACCCCCAGCAGAAGAGGGTTTTGAGGTTCTGAGGAAGCCCAGTGATGCTGTTCTGGAGGGCAGGGTCCAGGCCCAGACACCAGAACTCCCACATACAGACCTGTTAGATAACAGGAACATACGCCTCAGCCTTTAAAGTATACTCTCATTAAATATTCAGCGTGACCATGTTGACTGTGCTCTATAAACAGATACGGTACAAGATGGGCTTCAAGGACACAGTGACCTTCCTCAACAGAGACGCATTGGGACTCAAGGTGCAGAGGACGGCTCCCCAGCAGTGGAGGGCACATAAAGTTCTGTCAGAATTCTCCACTCTGTAAACAACACTAGCACTTCCATATCAAAAACAAAAACAAAAGAGACTTCCTCAGCTGGCCTTGTCTCAGAAATATCTATGCAGCTAGTTAACCCCTCAAAATTCCATCCTAGCCTGGCTTTTAAAGAGAGCCTACTCGGGGTGCTGAGCCTCCTGAGTGACTGCACCCCAAAGAAAGCAGAGGAGTCCTGGCCTAAGACAAGGAAAAAAAAACCAGAAAAACTTGCATGACTTTTCCTAGGGAGGGAAGGCACCAGACCTCAAGGGTCCTATCCGGGTAGGTTTACAGGAGCATGAATAAAAAGCGCATGAAAGGCATCTCCACCACCAGGAAGTCCCTTGGACACCTTCCAAGCTGCACCACCACTGAGAAGTCCCAGCCAGTCTGCCGCTGACCTCCTAAAACCTGGGGGGAGGGAGGGAGGCAGAGCGAAGCTCTCCTTCCCCCACGCCCAGGAGGGAATGCTAACAGGCTGGCAGTGTTGCTATTGGGTTGTCACAGCTGCTGCAGCCCAACTGAGACAGCTACTCCACGTAAGCGGTCCCAGTTTACTCCATGTAAGCTCTTCTCTTGTACTCAGTCAGGTACATACGGGAAGCTGGAGCAGGCTGGCCTCATCTGAATCACGAACTATAATTACAGCCTGGCGGAAGTGGACTAACAAGCCCCTTGGATCACTGAGCAGCCACTAGAGCCCAAAAGGTAGTATGACCCCAGCTTGGAAGGGCAGAAGGGCTCTTGAGGAGTTCCAGGAGAGCTCCGACAGGCCAGCTGACCTCCGGGAACAGAAGGCCAAACAGTGCACTGCTCTGGACTTGGTGCAGGCTGACTGGATGGAGAAGAGATACTGGGAGGAAATGTTCCCTGCTTTTAGGCTAATGCTCTAGGGAGAGACCATCGATCCCTCCCATTCCTCTTGGGAGTTGAACCTAAGACAAGAATAGTTGAGACCTGTAATGTTCGTGCAAGGTGTTTTATAAAAGCCTTCCTCACACAGATATTGCTAGGCCACACAGTGAGCCCCAGGCACACCAGGTGCGCACACCAGGACCTCCATGTATTGGGACTTCTAGCTCTAGCTAAAGTCACCCTGAAAACTGCCAGGTGGGTTTTGATTCAGTGGTAGCATTGCGAGGTGCTGGGTTTGTGAGCCTGGCCACAGCCGTGCCACCTGGAGCTTCCCCTCCTAACAAGGTGGCACTGCATCCTGCCAGTACGACTCTGCCCTGAGCTGAATCTATCTGCCTGGGGCTTTTCCAGTGCTCCTCTTGGGGTAGAGAACCTAAGCACCAGGGAACTGCACCCTGCTGGAGAACCCCCAAACCCACCAGCCCCAACTGGAGCCTCATGTATTAACCCAGCACCAGCCCCAGGACCTGGCAGCCCACAGGCTTAGGAGAGGGACTCTGCTTAGACAGTCTTCTGGTTTTGTCTTCAAGTAAGAAGACAAACTAGCTTCCCATGAGTATTTTGAATTAATTCTAATATAACCTATCTAAACACAACAGAGTGTAAGCCACTTTCACCTAAATTATCATTAAAAGTTCTCAAAACCACCTCACATCAACCACCTCAGATGACTACGGCCGACAGTTGTCTCTGAGGCCAGAAAACCCTTATTTCTTCGAAGAGACTATGGTACCTGCCTCCACTACAGAGCAGAGGAAGGATGGGGTGGCCAGGGTGCCACCTGCCTCCACTACAGAGCAGAGGAAGGATGGGTGCCCTTCATCTGCTGCCATGGGCTTGATGCCTTTCATGACACTAAAATTGACCACGCATCCAGTAGTGGACCCTCAATATTGGTTCTGAAGACCCTGGGATCTGACCCAATTAATACTGAGCTCACCTGTCAGTCGAAAGTAGAAAGGGTAGATTGCCCCAGAGCAGCAAGGAGAGGGGACAGTGACACCCACAGCCGCCCAGCTGTCTGGACTGGGCTAGAGTTCACACCCCACACTGCCCAAGGTGACCCTGAACTGTGTTTTCTCTCTTCCCCACCCTCCACCCCCAAAAGTATAAAATGAAGGAGGGCTGTACTTCACCAGAGCAAAAGCCATGACACAAAACCCTCTTCTGAGAAGAGCAAGCTTGTCCGAGGCTGGCTGTCGAAAGTGAGTGAGCCCCAGCTGGCTGGTCTATGCTGCAGGGCTATAGAGTGGATACCTCAGAATCAACCATACAGGGGGAAGATACAGATAGATGTGGGCTCAGCACTCTCCAGGAGTAGGACAGAGTTGGCGGTCTGGGAGCTGACCATGGTGCTGATCAGGGGTAGACTCTGCAGGACATACCTCCAAGAAAATCAGGAAGGCAGAGAAGGGTGGGGTATATTCAGAAAGGAAAACTGAGGGCTTAAGCAGAGCTGTGGTGAAGGTCTCTGGAACAAGGAGCAGGCATCATAATGACAGCTGCTTAGGTATCTAGGGGAAAGCAATGGCCACAGTGATTCAGAAAACAAGGAAACGAAGGCAAGACTTGAGGGAGGGAGGCCACAAGCCGGACTTCTGCGAGCCCAGAAAGGCACAGGGGTTGGAGGAGCATGCTGGCCCCCAGGAGGAGTTACTAAGGTCTACCTGGCCCTTGGATTATGTCTGTGAACAGTTCTGGTGTGGCTGAAGGCATTCTTCCCAGGCCAGGGGGAAGCTCTTATGCCCAAGGTGGGCTAGCCCAGTATCAGATGCTCACTGGTATCTCACAGGAAGGGACAATCAGCCCAAGGGGCAGCAAACTCACTGTCAGTTACATGCAGTCCTGTCAGACACCTTGGTTCACTGAAGGCCACAGTGCCGCATGTGGTCTGACCATGCTCAGAGCTCCTGACTGCCTTCATTTGAACCTAACCCACAGTCCATCCCACTCGGAAGCATGCCTGCATCAAACTGCAATGACTCCCCCTACACCTCCCAGAAATGTGGAAGGTTGTGGGGCAGGAGGGACAGGGGCCCTGGGGAAGGCAGCTACTGAGGCTGCAATCTCATCTGTCCTGTCCCCTTATAGGAGTTCCTTGAGGTCAGGGACTGCGTCCCACCATCCATCTTTGAGCCCAGATGTCTGGCAACTCCGCAGATAGCAAGTGTTGACACTGCCGCCTGGCTCCAGGATGCCCTGTAACTCTCCCCATTTCCCCAACTCAAGGGCAGGGAAGAAACCACACGCTGGATTTTAAAAAGCAAACAGACCGAAAAAAAAGTAGAGCAGACAAAATGAAAACATCTGCAGACAGAAGCCTTGAGTGATGGCTACCTGGACGGTGGAGAGTTTCCTCTTCGTGGGCCCCTCAGGGGGATGGAGGGCTTGTCTTGTCAAGGGGCATGCTGCAGCAGCTTGCACCTCTTCAACCAGTCAACAGCATTCCTCCTCTGCTGCCCAAAGGGCTCAGGAAGCAAGGTTTTCAAACTTAGCTAAAATGCATATTTTGATTTACTCAAGAAACTCAAACTGGCCCCAGGCAAATAATAACTGCATGAGAATATTCCATTTAGCACCTTCCCCTCTCACTCCCTTCAGGGAAAAGACTGCTGCACTCAGAAGTGAGGGGGAGGGAAAATTAAATAAAAAACACATAGAAGGAACAGCTATAGAGTGGGAAAGGAGGCATGCGTCTCAGAGCCAACCTCCAAACTCACAGCTCTGGTCTGCTTCTGAAACAATCTCACTGTGCCTTCTGCTGTGTAAACAGTAAGTATTAAAGGCATCAATTAAGAGTGCCCAGCTCCAGCACTCCCATGGCCAAGGTCTCTGGCATGCCTCCCACCACCCTCACTATGGCAGTGGAGTAGAACCAGCTAAAATACCACCTTTTCTCTGGCGGTTTAAGGTTGGAAGAAGGGCTGCTGCCAACTGCTCTCTACCAGAGGACAGAGGGCAGATATGCCTCAAGTTTCCTCTGCCCCTTCAACTGGCATCAGCAACTCAGACTCAGCCAAAGCACAGAGCATGGGCGATTTCCTTTTTAGGAGGCTGGCAGTTCTGTCTCCCAGAGTCCCTTGACAGGGCACTCCCATTTCTCTTCTTCCCTTCTTTGCCGAGAAGACCATCTTGGGAAACCTCACTGGCGGGATTATTAGGACCCAAAAGAAAAGAAGCTCCCCCCTCCTCTGACCTTAAATGGAAAGCCTGCACACCAAGCAGTGGTCCTTCCTGGCTCACCAGAGTATATTTTGGGCAATACAGGGGTTCAAGATTACAGACAGGCACTGGACTCCTGTGACCAGAGTCCAGGCATTGCAACAGACTGGCTAAGGACATATCCATCCCTTGGGGACATCTAGTCTGTGTGAGACTCAAGTCCAGTGACGAAGTGGTGGCACCACCAGCCTCTGTCATAGTAAGTACAAGGCTGTCTGGCCCCAGAAGATGAAAGTGAGAGATGCAGGTGCCATCCCCAGGGATGCCAGGGGATAGAAATGGCCTGGTTGGGCTCCCATGCACTTCCTTACTCAGGCACAGCAACCACAGAGCAAGTCAGGGGCAGGGTTCCCAGGAATAGCCCATCCCCATTCATCTGCCCCAAAAGAGCACTCAGTGCAGCCGAAAACCCTGGATCCTCAGCACGAGGCTGGTGGCTTTAGCAGCATGATGTGTAATATAAATAAAGGAGATGTAAGGCTAAGAACAGAGAGGCAGATAACATCACAGGTAAGTGGATACATGTTCCGCTAGAAGGGAAGGCATCCCAGAGGGGGAAGGCTGGTTAGGAGACAGCAGGGACTGAGGAATGGGGCAGGAGGACATCAGCCTGTGTTCAGACAGGCACCCCAGAACACAGAGGCAGAAGCCAGACCACGGATGAGCAGTCGAGAGCTTCAAGCTGAGCTAGCAGTAGCGCACTCCTGCAAGTGCAGCCCTTGCAGTTCAGGTGGAGGAAGACTACGTGTGAAGTCAGCCTGCCACACAGAATAAAACCCTGCCAAGAAAAAAAAGTTGTCAGTGAATCCCTGAAGGAAGGTCTACTCAGCGTGGCACAGAGACAGACATAGCAAAAACAGTAGTGTAAAATCTGGGTGAAATTGCACTTGAGACAGAACAAGTGTGAGCAGAGGGTGGGGCAAGCAGTGGTCAGTACTGTCTAGACAGGCGGTCTGAATTCAGGAGCATGGTATACTCAGGTAACTGGGGAGCTGTCTAGACATGATGGATGACACCACCCTTAAGAAGTGCTTGGACAGAGCAGAGCAAGAACAGTAGGGTTCAAAGAAGGCCGGCCAAGGGTCTATGTCCACTGTCCACACTGCTCCTTTCCAATGTGTCTGAGTTGCAGCTGCCTTGGCTTTCAAGGCCTGCTCTATGGCTGGGCACATGCAAGCCCCCCAGACCTTCCTAATGCAGGGGTAATAATGGGGCTCTATAGATGGCTAACTGGCAAACACAGGTAGGTCAAGGCCTCAGAGCCATGGGTCAATCAGCAGCTGCCCTGTTTGCTCTTGCCTCAGCAGACCAACAATGTGCACCACCCAGAAACTAAAATATGAAGGCATCCAAAAGTGGCCAAGAAAACAGATGGCTATTGGAACTTGGAAGTCAAGCTTACATAAAAGTTAGCTGCTCATATACAAGGTATAGCACACAGTCAGAGGTACAGAGTGGACCTGGGTCTCCTCCTGGCTGCTTCCCTTCTGTCTCGTGGTCACCACTGGCAGGTTTCCTTGGCGTTCACATCCTCGTGCAAGTGCTGAGTAAACACTTCTCATTCTGGAGTTTCGCTGCTGTAGCTATCAGCAGTTCTGCAATACCTCCATCAGATGTTCGCCAGCTGATAGACAGACGTTGGTTGTTCTCAGTTTGGGGTTTCATATAAACATTATTGTCCAAGTCCTTTAAGGGATCTTTCATATTTATTTCTTTAAGGTAATTACTTAACAGAGGAATTGCTGGGCCATAATGTAGATTGCAGGGGAAAATAATGTAAAACCTCAGAGACTGTAATTCTTTTATTTTTTTTTTCCATTTTTATGTATGCACATCTGTGTGTGCCAAGTGTACATGTGGCTGTGGGGATAGAAGAGGATGCCAGGTCCCCCAGGATTAGCTGTGAGTGCTAGGCCAGAACTCTGAATGAGCAGGAAGTGCTCACAGTTGAGCATCTTTCTTACCTTAGAGCCTCTGCCAGCAGCCTTTCCCTCACTGCTGACCCCCTAGTGGACACTGCACTTTTCCCAGGTCCCTGATAGGCAGCATGCTTTCACCACACTTATTATTTGAGGACCTTCCTTTGTATAACTCCTCTTTCAGCCATTCATGGCTACACACTCTTAATAACACACACACATGTACCCAAGGCCACAGCCACGATACGTGAGACTTCTATCATCCCACAGCTCCTGGGCCATTGCAGCAGTGAACTCACCAACATTCTCAGAGCCTGCCTCATTTCCCATCAAAAGCCCTTCTGGTTCTAGTCTCTTTTTCTGAACTTAAGACATTTGAAAGACATTCTGTTAGTCCCCACTGCTGTCTCCATTCTCCTGTTGAATGACATTTGGGCTGCTTTTAGATCTAAGAGATCATGAGAACAACAGAAAATATCCATAAAGATGTTTCTATCAACATGGCGTCTCCTTCCCTTAGGAAAGTACCTTGAAGAGGAGCTGCTGGGTCATATAATAAAGAGCAGTTTATTAGATTTTCTTAAAGCAAAGATTTATTTTTAAAACAAAACTAAACCAGGCTTGACTCAAGGTGTGGCTTTGTGTATTCATTTGTACTACCTAGCTGGGTTTCAGGCACTCTGGATCTTCACCAGCACTTGGTGGTGGCCACACTTGCCATGTTTTGGTGAAGACAGTGTGTACTGCCACTTCCTTGTGGTGTAATTTCCCTGGGACTATTGACGAACATCTTCCATGAACTTCACCGTTCTCTGTGTGTCGTCAAGTGTATATTCCAATCTCTTGCCTGTCTTCCCATTGAGTCTTCATATTCCTGAGGCCTAAGAGCTGTCTGGGCATCACGCATAGTCCTGGGAAACACGGCTCTGCTCAGTGCACCCTCCAGGTATGCCTTGGTTTCCATGATCCTGTCTTTTTAATTTCTGTGAAGTCTGACATTCACTTCTTACAGAAGGTACCAAGTCAAGCAGTCTCCTCTAACCCAAGCCTTTGGCTTTGCCCTCAGGTTTCACAGTCCTGTAACATAAACTACATCTACAGCCACCTCGAGTAACTTCTGCATAGTCTAGGGTGAAGACCAGGCCCTCCTTCCCCTTACACGGAGTCCAGGCGCATGACTCTCTGATTACTATTTGCTGGAGGCTGCCTCCATTGAACTACCTTTGCACCTTTGTCAAGATTGACTGACCAAATCTATTTCTGGACTCTCGGTTTTGCCCCATTGATCTCCATTTCTACCCTTCTGCAGTACCAACCATCTTGATTGCTAGAGCTATATAGGAAGTCTGGAAACCAGGAAAGGGTAATCTTCTAGCTTTATTCTCAAAATCAACTTGTTTTTCTATGTCCTCTGTGTTTCCATATAAATGTTACAGGCAGCCAGCTAAATCTGGATGAGAATGGCACTGCTTCAGAACCAATGTGAAGAAGAAGGTGCCGTGACGTACCAAGCCATCCGACACAGTGCCATCTCCTCTTACGTGGGTACACAGTTCTCTCTGAGGTCACAGTCACACACATCTTCTTTGAAGGGTTTATGTGAGGGATGGATGCTACCCTAGCCAATACTGTTTTCAAATCTCCACCTCAGCTCTTGGTATATACTCTGTCAAACTCGAATGTTCACATACTTAATGTTTTGCTTTGTTTGGATAAACTGCATAGTTTTTCATAATTATGTTTTTTGCAAATAAATGTGATAAATTTTGGAGCTCTATTAACTGTCTGAAACTCCACAGACAATAGGTTGTTTTCAACAATTACAAAGTGTACAGAACAGCTGGATGTGCTGGCGCACACCTTTAATTCCCACACTTGGGAGGCAGAGGCAGGTGGATCTCTATAGGTTCAAGTCCAGCCTGGTCTACAGAGTGAGTTCCAGGAGAACCAGAGCTACACAGAGAAACCCTGTCTTGAAAAACCAAAACCAACCAAACCAAACCAACCAAACAAACAAAAAAATGGAATACAACTCAGAGGAAGCTCACTTTCTAGACTTAGACCACATACGGTGACATAATGCAGCTGTCAGAGCTTCCGTTGTCTTCTGTAATAGATGCAGTCGCTCTCTTGTGGGGCCGATGGGAACCTGCCACATCACCCAGCTAAGTAGTCCCTGTAGGTACAGCATGAGGTCAGGCAGTGAGGAGCAGAGGCCTCTGTCTGCACCCACACCCAGCATGGCTCTACCCTGTCTGCACCCACACCCAGCATGGCTCTACCCT
>NW_022196900.1:111023429-111048844 GCF_008632895.1 Mastomys coucha
CTGCACCCACACCCAGCATGGCTCTACCCTGTCTGCACCCACACCCAGCATGGCTCTTTCTGCACCCACACCCAGCATGGCTCTTTCTGCACCCACACCCAGCATGGCTCTACTCCTCTGTCTCCACCCACACCCAGCATTGCTCTACTCTGCGTGGACAGTAACAGGACCTCGGCCTACGAAGCAGGAGGAGGGCTCACACCTGACCTGCAGAGCTCTCCATTTCATCCTTTCAAGAGCTCTGAAGAGTGAGCTGTGAGCAGTGTTTTTCCCAGTAGCAGACCCACATGAAGGGTCTCAATTATAGACAACTGAATAACCAACTGAAAACACAGCAGTGCTGAAAATGGAAAAGAACAAAGGCCCTAGATTAGCAAGAGGCCACACCAAATTCACCAAGTTCCTGACACAATTACTGACATATGACAGATCATCAGATAAAACAAAGGCTGCAAAGGCATTTCTGCCATGTGACTGTTTCTGTCCCTCCTGCAGTGACACGATCTGACTATGGCCCTCAGTTGCATCTATGGTGGCATCTGCAAGAACTTATTCAGAGTTAATTACAGCCTTCACCACAGAGGCTGCCCCTCTACCATGCCCAGGCTCTCACCCGGTGCCTCATACACCCACTTCTCTCCTGTGAGGCAGTGGAGCTGTGTGCACGCCTTATATGTAGATAACTTTTAACAGAGGAGTAAGTCTCCAGCAATCCACTGCCCTTCGATCAAACTACAGGCAAGTGATTGCTGAGTTCCCAATTATGCTCAACCTTAAATCACTGTTTGTGCCGATTGCAGACCCAGCCCTGCAGGGAGTTGTGCAAAAGCATATATTTGGCAAGCTTTCAAACCACGGCAACAAAACATGTGCTGAGGAAAATGATTCAAAACATTAAGAAAGCAGTCATTTATTTTCGAAGGCCTGTTCACGTGAGACAGTAAGCTGCTTCCCAGAATAGGCGCCATCCATCAGGAAAGCCTACAGCCCAGCACACACTGGCTGGAGTGTGCCTTTCAGCTATCGTGGGGCGCTGGTGACTATTTATCATCCACATGCATCCAAGGTGGATAAGCAGGCTGGGTACATGCCCATAATGGTGCACAGCTGACAAAGCTCCATGCTTGAGAGCTGTATCCGAGGTCAGATGACCTCGCAGACCCTAGAGACATACCTAAGTTTCAGTATAGGCCTGTGAACACAGAGGAAGGGGACGGACAGTCAGGCTACCTTGATGTTGGATGGACATGATCCATTTCTAGATTTTTAAAAATGTTATGTTGAACAAGGAAGGCCATGGCTTCACATTTACCTGCTGGGAGGTCAATATGCGAAGAGGCTACAGGTACTTTTAGAAATCAGGCTCATTCAGCCAGCAAGCTAAGCTGCCACTCAGGAACGCCTTCCCAGTGCCTTTCCTGAGTAGCCCCTGGAAAACCATCTGTGCCATCTTCAGAGGCCGACTCACGTACCAATCCTACAGTAATCCCACCACTCGGCACCCCCTGTGAACTTCAACCTGTGAGCCTGCTTGAAGACAATGTATTACCAATAAACTGGAGGAGTGAGCAGCAGACGGGCCCTGTTAAACAAGCACAGTGATTAGTTCTCTCAGTCAGGGCATACAATAAGTTTAACAAATATTTAATCTCCTCAACCAATTTCAGGAAACAATCAGCCAACCATGGTACCAAAACCAGAGTGAGCCTGTCCAGGAACTGAACCTCTGGAGCTGCCATCTTAGGGGACAATGTAAGAGTCAGGGGTGTTATCAGACACCTCTAGGCATGACCCTGCAAAGATGAGAGAAATTATAGACATGTATTTATCTAGAACTCAATGTAAGTATGTCAGCCATAGAGAGAAAGGCTGGAAGAGCATGGCCCTTCCTGGTAGGAAACTCTTCTAAGACTTGGGGAAGAGACTGAGTGCGAGTGGGGACTATCCAGGGTGACACTCATGGCCCACCAACTCCAACCAGCATGTACAAAAGCACCAATCCCATTACCTCATGACTCATCAGAGGACTCAGAAGTGATCACTCCTGTTTGCCAGACAGCACCAAATTCACTGTACACACAAGTTCTAACAGGAGTAGGAGTTACATGGCCTTTCAACCCCGGGGCCACTGACCAGTAGCAGCCAGGTGTGTTGAACTAAGCCACCTTGTTAACTTCAAACACCATCCACCCTCGGCCCAGTCCTAAGTGATGGGATTTGATGGCATGATGTAACAGATTGCCCAGTGAGAGGGAAAGTTCACGAGGAACTCAGATTCCGGAGACCAATGGACACCAACTCTTCTCCCCACGTGCTGCTGATCTTAAACACATCCACTCACTGCCATGGGAAACCTGCGGCTGCTCTTCCAACAGTGGTCAACAATCTTGTTTAATCCCCTCACTGGCATACACAGCACTGACAAGTGGTCAGAACAGGCCAGCTGCTCTGTTCCCACTTTGTTCACTCCAAGTTCAACCTGGTTCCTAGCTGGGCAATCATAGCACCTGTATTTCCATGGCATTAGGCTCCAATCAAACAGGAGAATCTTCAGCCACCTCAGCTGATAAAATGACATTCCAAAGATGTCCCAAGTCTTCCCGCTCCAAGGAGCAGCAACCATGTCTCAGTTAGAAAAAACAAAAAGAGTCCATTTTACTATAGATTAACAGAGAAGACACTGTTTACAACCCAATCACTATAAAATGCCCTGATAAAGATAGCAACAAGAATGGAAACTCCCACCAGGAGCTTTTGCTCAGCAGTCAGGTCTCCCGAGTTTCACAACCCAGTTGCCAACTAGCACATTCAAGACCAGAGTGAGTACTTCAGCAGACAGTTTGGAGAGGCAGGATCTATCCAAAACTCTAAGTTGGAAATGTAACTTTTCTCTTCCCTGAGTAAGTTTTGTGTAAAAGGTCCAACTAGCTACGTGATCACTCTCACTTTTCCAAGTATCAACAGCTTCTATATTTTCTCCCCAGATCTGGTATTGTTGGGGGTGGGGGAGACTAAAAAGCCAGATGCTGCTAGCTGAGGTCTAGATTTCTGCCAATACCTGTATCTTAACAAATCTGTTTCCAGGCCAGAGTGACTGTTAAACCTGGAGTGTCCTTATCATACTCGACAGAGAGATATCACAGAAGCCACAAGAAATGGCTTCTGCCTCTGCAGAGTCAGGCCATGCTAGCTCCCTGGCCCCAGCCAGGAAGTCAGACACCTAGCAAGCTCATACCGTAGACAAGAAGCAGGGCATTAGCTCTCCATCCCGTCTGGAGTCGAGTGTCCACACGACACGTCCTCTGAGGGCAGCCTCCTTCCACACACAGTCAACAAGCTACCTGTGTTCTCCAGGCGTTTGACTGCTAGGAACACAGCTGAGGAAGGCAGACCTGAGAGCGCTCATGTGATGGGGAGGAGGCAGAAGCCAAGGTAAGGAAACAACTGCTTGACTAATAAACAAAGATTCAGTGTGAATGATGCAGACTGAATATGGCAGTGGCATCATCTTGAGGAGACGATCCTCGGAACGAGCCTCAGCTGGTACAGAGGAGCCAGCACATACAATCGAGAAAAGGCTGATGGCAAAGCTTTCCAGGTAGACAAAACAGGAAGTGCCTAAAAGAGCCATGTCTGATATGCTCCAGGTGTGGACAGCCTCAGTAACTAGAGGTTGAGTCAGTAAGTCGGGACGGGAGGCAGGGGATGTAGGGAGTCGGGGGAACAGGGAGAATGTGGAGGCAGACCAAAGGTACTCAAAGTATACAACTGCCACTCTCACTTCTGCACAGGGAGGCAAAGAGAGGCAGGGAGCCCAAGTAGGAAATGGAGCAGTTATCCAGCAAAAGAGGAGGAGACCTGGTGCTGGGTGGAGACGTACAGTCTGATCCAGGTTAGAGGGAAACAGGACTGACAGATGGATCAGATGTTTGAGATGGGGAAAGGCAAAATCATGGACACTCCAGAGTTCTAGCTTTAACCAATGAGTTTGTATAAACTGTGTATGTTGCTGGGCGGTGGTGGCGCACGCCTTTGATCTCAGCACTCGGGAGGCAGAGACAGGTGGATTTCTGAGTTCGAGGCCAGCCTGGTCTACAGAGTGAGTTCCAGGACAGCCAGGGCTATACAGAAAAACCCTGTCTCGAAAAACCAAAACCAAAACCAAAACCAAAACCAAAAACCAAAAAACAAAAAAACCCAAACCTGTTTCTGTTCTATGAGACAGGGCATACTCAGCCCAGGCTACAAACTCAGTTTTGCCTCAGTCTCCCCAGTGCAGGGACTGCAGGTGTGGCCCAGGCCAGCTTGCCCTTCATCTTCACTCCTGTGCTCTCTCACCAACACTGGTTTCAGCCCTCAGCAGCTTTTAACACAGATGCAGACTCCAATGCATTAGGCAGACCCTGCAGGAGCCGCCCCTCTCTGCCCACTCCCCTCCTTCCTGAAGAGCCTGGCTCTGAGGCCCTCCATCAGCAGCACCACTCACAGATCACCTTCCTATCACCAGGCATTTTAAAGCAGGTACTTTCTGTAGCTTGAGTTTATCACTGTTTAAAATGTTGTGCTAGTTAGCAGTAATTATGTAAATGCAAGCAGCCATTTCTATTTTTAAAAGGGAACTCCATTTAGCATTCTTACATCCTGAGATGTTTAAAATAGCTAGTCCAGTGGTGCCTTCGCTTTATTCAAACTGTTTGTGGGTTTAAATACAGGTTCAGCAGAAACCAAAGTAAGCCAAACATTTGCTTTCTATTAAATGTCTTAAATCAGAGGATTAAAAAACAAACTACATTTGATAGAAATCGGCCATCAAATCGGTGCCATGGCAGCATGCTGACTGCCAGACAGCAATGACACTGGAGAAAGAATCAATTTAGGGAAGGATGGATGGATTTCTTTAAACTCTTCAAAAAGGGAGAAAATACATTTGAGCAAATCTTTTAATTATAGCATCTTCCAAAGAACCTACAAAGCCTTTCTTCTTCCCAAACCTAATGCTTTTTAAAGGCAGCTCTGCCCCTTAATTCCACATGAAATATTCAGTACAGCATAATTAAATTTTATTCCGTGCTATTTTTACTGGGTTCACTGAAATAGAGGGTGCTTGCATCTTTAAAACAAACTTCCCAGCAACTTAGCTTGCACAGTGAATAGCTGGTTCTCAAAACTCAACTTAAAATGCAAAACCTACTTTAAAGGCCTCTGTAAGTGCAGGGCCGTCATGCAAGCATTGAAAAGAAAGACTCGGTCCCAGGTTCCACCAACCTTCACACAAGCTACCGACCTACCTGTTTCCCTGTCTTTGCCACAGGCACCAAGCAGCTCAGATCTTCATTCCCAACTAGACTCTGCTCACTTTCTGGTATCTCTGTGGTGGGAAAGGTGACAGACATGTAGACAGGCGCCACCTGTGGCTTCACTATTTGGATGACCAGTTCTTGGTAAGTGGGGAGTAGGCCTGATGGTTTGGAGTTTTTATACAAACTGAAATTGTAATCATTCTTCCAGTTAGGATCAGGAAGTGGTTACAGAGTTCAACACAAGAGAAAGGGAAGTGTTAAGAACCTCAAATGGTAGGCTGGACAGCTCATACTGCAAACGTAGAAGGCACTATGGCCATTCCCATAGGAGGAAAATAACTCACTGTTGATGTAAAACTCCCCTAGGAATCTTCATCCTGGATTCTGGCAACCTGAGACTGTCTCTGTTATAGGATTACAGAGTTCAAAGTTCATCCATTCCAGCAGACTGTCTGATGTTTTATAAAGATAGCACACAAACCAACAACAATCACAATCTGCACAAGGGACACTAGAAATTTTAAGGACAACCACCAGAAAGTGATACTGGACAGCTCTCCTGAACCTCTGGTGCCAGACTACAACAGACAGACTCCAGACATGTTTTCAGCTTCGATGAAGCCAATAGGCTTTCAGAGGATCAAAACTTAGCGCAATCCAGCCGTCTCTGTAAAGCCACCTTTCCTAAAGACTGAAAAGGTCTTCATGGCACACATCTTTCATCCCAGCATTCTGGAGGCAGGGGCAGGAGGAACTCTTGAGTTCAAGGTCTGGTGTACATGCTGAGTTCCAGGATAGCCAGGGCTACAAAGACTATTCCAAAATAAAAAAGGTGGCACTCAGGAAGTGAAGGCAGGGAATCAGAAACTAAAGACTGTCCTCAGTTATACAGCAACTATAAAACCAGCTGGAGCCAAATCTCCAAAGAGCAGAAGAGCAAAGCGACAGATGCTACCTACCAAACTTACCACCATGGCTGATACTTGAAGCCTCAAAGTTGTGGTAACGTGTGCTGTTACCACAACTCTCAGTATAAGGGACTCTGCTGAGCTGTTCTTAGAAATGGACATAAACCAAAAGCAAAGAAGAGCAACGCACATGACAACAGTATTTAATTTTCGTAGGACAGTAAGGGGTAGAGTATTCTAATTTATCTAACACACGGCCACCTCTGTCATACATGCAAACATCTCTGGGGATGCTCTGCTGTTTCCATCCACATTCTAACACTTCTCTAAGACGTTCTGCTATCTTCTCAAGAACTTACCCTTGCCGAGTATCTCTTTCAAATAGCTCAGTGGCACTTACAAAAAGATGCTGCACATCTCTCTGCTGCCGAGGTTTATCTGCAGCACAGCATGCACCCAGATTAGAGTTGCTAAGCCTCAGGGAAGCAGCCCCAGTTACTCTGGAGCCATTATGATGCCCATGGTTCAACCCAGCCATCACTTACAGATGAGCCCGTGATGCCTTAGCCCTGGTTTCTTCAAGCCTAACAATGTCAATTCCAGAACAGGTGATAACAGTCTAGAAGAAGGGAACTGCCTACAGGGCATCAAAGAATTATTATGCATGAACAGCCTGATGTCAGCACGATTCTCAATGCAGAGGACAGCAGCCTTTTCAAACCGGCATGTTATAGGAGCTATGTGCTAGAGGTGCTGGGCTGCTTGCACAATGGTTAGGACCAGGGTCTGTGTTCTCACTGTGACCCTCCACCATATCAACCCCTGATCCTCTTACATCATCTGGCTCATGAAAAAGAGACAAAGCTCTCCCTTCTCATCCTTAGCATGAAGAAGCCAGGTGACAAGTGTCTGGCATGTCACTTTCTTAAACTGAAGTACATAAGCTTCAAGGGGTTTCCATGCATTTCAATAAATGTACTAACATCAGCTAGCAGACTAGATTAGGATGTGCGTTAAAGGGGTTTGAACTGAAAGATTTTTTACCTTTCTAAAGAAACATTTGGGGATCATTTACTCGTTTTGAGAGCAGACATACTTCTACATTGTCTTCAATCTAAGTGTATGAGAGAGAAGCAGCTAAGAGATTACAAAAATGCAGCACTGGACATGATGCCACCCCTCTCTCCTTAGGCTGCACATATCAGTAAGAACAAAAAATAGGGAGAATACTTACACATTAGATGCTGGAAAATCGCAGAAAGTGTTTCTAGCATCAAATAGCCAGAGACATGGAATGAAGCCAAAATAGAAGGTGGTCTGGGACAAGTGCCAGATCTACCTGCAGTGGAAACTCAGGTACTGAAGGCAAACATTTCAGTGTCCAGCCAGATGCTAAGTGGACACCAAAACCCAATTTGACCCAGGTGCACTGATTATAAAGACACTCTTCACGAAAACCCAGCAGCATCAAAGTGGTGTGTGTGAACTCAAGTCTCATCTTTGTAACTTTGTCGTTAAATTATGAAGCTAACCCAAAATAAGGGTGTTTTTTTTTTTAAATTGTCTTTTATGTACCAAAGGCAGAGCTTGCTGTTAAGTGGAGGAAACGTCTTTCTTCAGCAGCCATGCAGGAAGGTTGATCTGATGGGCCCTCAAGCCCATCTTTTAGCTCTATTCTCTTCAGGGTCTGACACACACACTGGGCTTCCTCCCTACTTCACAATGGTCCGCATAAGGCAGAGCCGCGTCCCCAGGCCCTAAGGTTGGACAGAGCTAGAGACAGATTCAGTGTCTGCTCTACCTGATGCCAAAATCCAGAGTAATAGAATCTCGCCAGGGGACCTCAGTGGGAAAGCTGGCTCCAGAGAACACCAGGGGAGTAAATAAGGCCATGAAGATCTACCTACCCACCACGTTCGGGCCAAGCTGTGCCTGTAGATCATACAAAGCTAGCAGGGAGTACTTTTTCTTAATCCAAGTACTGACAGCAATGCCCCTTCTCGAAAAGGCAGAGTAAGGAATGCATCTAAAATTATTTCATAGATCCCCCCTGGGAAATCTAAATGCCTGCATATTTTCATAGAGCAAGCCCATCTGAGAAGTCCCTCACTCAGAGCTCTGCTTTCAAGTTGAATGAAGCTGATGCTAAGTCAACCCCATGGCCCAGGCTTAGTGGAGTAACTGACAGGCATGAAACACAAGAAAAAAGGCAAAATTTGAGTGGGTGTAAATCAGCAACCAAGCAACCATTCAAAATAACATGGAAAAGCTGACAAAAACAATCTCCACGTAAAGTGGCTCCTCTATCAAGGCTCCTGGGTCAAAGTCCCTCTGCCTGATGTCCTCTGTGTACCAGCAGAGGGCACTAACTCAAGCCATCACTCTTTAAAAGCTTATGATATATAATTTAAACTACAGGAACACTGAATGAGAACTAGATTTTAAATGGATGAAGTGCTAAATATGTGATTTTAACAGTGACTTAAAACAATCTGAACCCCATAAAACCTAAAGGTGTACACACACACACAGAGAGAGAGCAGAAGCATATGTACATATGTAAATAACAGTAAGCCAATCAGATCTTTAGAGTGATAAAAAGACATTTCAAAATAAAAGCAGACATGAAGAACTTCACTTCTCTTCCATCTTTGGCCCATGCGATCTGTAACCTGGTCTGCCTCTCCCAGCTCCTTTCACACAGGCATATAACAGGAGCACCAACCAAGAAAGACGAGTTGGTTTCTTAATCTGAGAAGTTTGATGAATCAGAAAGGAGACGTTGACCGTAACAAAGTCACAGTGCACTTTAAGGGGAAATTCAACCCCTCTAAGAATGAAGAGCATGTAGTGGTGTTCACCATGTCCTGGGTTGCTGTTCTAAACGAGTTACCTCACCCTTACCCTGAATCCTCCACCAGGATTTACTCATACACACAATTTTGAGAGGGGTCTGTGAGCTCTGCCTCATTTCCTGCAATTATATTCTCAGCTCAAAAACTATACCACTTCTTACGCTTCCATTGGAGGGAAAGGTCACATTCAAAATCACTGAGTGACATGCCTGGTGTGAAGAGCACCATGTAACAGCTTCAGCTTCTGGGCTTGCTGTGTGATTCAGAAAGGTCTGGCCTGTGCTTTCCTTAAAATGGCTGAGTCTGGTTTGACTGAACCAAGTGAGGAAAACTTGGGTTTGATTGGCTCTCTGTCATGGTTTTAGTTGACTGCTTCTGTGTGTAATAAAGTTTACAACTGAGATGCACAAAGCTGACAGGTGATAAACTGCCCTAGAGAAGTTTGGCTCTGCACACCTGTCCTCACAAGCCACCATCACTACAGACTCACCTTGAGACAACGGCCCACATCACAGGAGACTGGCTTCTTAGTCTGTTACAAAACAAAAACTCAAGAGTTGCAGGAGTAATATTGGTATTGTGACCTCCACAGATACACAAAGGACAGAGATGGAGAGTGAAGGCTGCTGGGCCAGGACTTATGTTGTTATTCTCTACATGCGGACATGCATGCTTAACAACTGGCCCATGGGTACTCTGGGCAACATAGGAATACCACAGAGTGCACCTACCCCATAGACTAAGCCAGTCCTGGGACCACAAAGTCTTAACCTCTCATGAGGCGCTAAGTGTGTGTAGTCTACTGACGGCCAAAATGCTATTACCTCCAGCTCCACTTGTCCTGGTAAATGTCTGCTCACTAGACAGCCCCTGAACTGTCACTGGGATCACTAGATACCTGAGGACATGATTCAGGGTCTCTGCTGCTTTTCTACATTCCTGGACTCTCCTCAGTGACGGTCGGTCATGCTACCCCATGCCAGTGAAGTGACTCACATTCGAATCTGCCTGCTGCTGCTACACAGGCGTCATGAGCACAACACACAGTGGCTCTGCAATTCATAATCCCATCATCTTGGCTACTCTGGCTTCTTGTATCTCCCTGAACTAGCTACAAAACAAGACTTCCTACATACATTACCATTTTCAATGGCGTATAGCACATAAACAGCAAATTAAAGTCTGAGAAAGGACGCAACACTAGTGGCCCACTAGTTCACCGAACAGCATTTATTGATGTAACAGGAGCTGCCCTGTGTGCTGGAGACAGAGACAGCAGCAGGCCCTGCTCGCATGGAGCTTCCATTCTTTGGGAGGCAGTAATGCACACATAAACAGGTCATTGCTGTGGTAATAAGAAAAGGAAAGTTTGCTGGGGGCAACAGGAACACAGGGCGTATGTGCTGCCAGCCACTCCCCAAGATAAGTGGCTGCTGTACTCTTTCAGTCACTCTGGATGAAGTAAGAATAGGTCACTGGAATCTATTTCGTTTTTAGTAACATTCAGTTCATATAAACTTAGGGTTTAAAGTACAATTAATTTACTAATATAACTGTCCTGAAGAAAACATGGAGCTGGCAGGATGGAAAGCTTTCCCTATGCGCTCTGACGACTTCCTCCCATGTATCAGCCCTCATGGCTCCAGCTCTGTGGGTCCCTCTTCTTGCTGCGCCCATGAACAAGTGTGTGGTGAGAGCCTGAAATAAACAGGTGTGAAATGGGTCAAGACCATCGCTTCTATTTCTGTTTTTAACTGAAGAAAATGTGCCCCATTTCCAGAGGCAGAGAAGGAAGAGAACATGGAAGTAAAGGCCAACTGACGTATATTTTAAACACACGTGAGCATGTATATGTACATATGTCACCACCCCACACATGACCTATTTCCCTAAGATAATTAAAAATTGGGCCTTACATAAATGTCTTTTTGACAATGTTACAGTATAACTTTTATTAAACTATATCTCTGAGAGACCACAAACCTTTTAAAAATCAAATTAAAAGTTCAAAGATATCAAGGTCCAAGCTCAATTAACACTAATTTTACAAGAATTTTTTACTTACTCTGCATGTTCAGCACACTCCTAGAGTTTTTGTTTTGTTCTGACATGGCATCCCAGGGGAACCATTAAGTACAATGAGCTCTCTAATTCAGATGAACATGTCTAAGTACATTCTGATAGAGCAGACAATACTTTGAGAGGCTGCCGTGCTAGAGTGTGTCTGTGATGCATAGCACTGAGAAGGCCGACTTAACTCCCAGCACCTCCAACTCGGCACCGCAGGCCAGTTTCCCAGGTTAGAAAAATACAGTATTTCAAAAGGACCCTGAATGCTTAAGTCAAGGACACTTCTTAATCAATGTAAGGTCTTACCAAGCTGCCAGTGACTTCCACTGTGACCCTGAATCTACCACAGAGCACAAATGTGCAGAAGGGAAGCCTCAGAGAGAGACCTCTGCTCCCCTCACTCGCGAGCGACAGCAAGCAGCACTGAGCGGCAGGCAGGGAAGAGGAACACTAGGCCCACAAGTCATGAGACACATGAGTGAAAGGCGCATGGCTGCCTCTCAGCCCTCACATCAGCACAGTGTCTACAGGACTGTGCTGTTCAGAGCTTACGGGGAGTCCAAGGCCCTCAGCACCAGGCTATGCTCAGTGCACCATGGGCCTGAGTATGAAGAGGATCCATGGCCTTCTGCAGGTCAAAGTCCTCAGGACCTATTTCCCCAGGTGTTATTCAACTAAATTAGCAACTTGAGCTATCAGGATAAATTGAAGATTTCAACATAAATCACATGTGCATACACTGTGACATCTCTGGGGTCAGACAGTAGCTTCTGACTTGTTTCCATTGCTCTCTGCACATCTGCTTTCTGCTACCAAAATCTTAAGACCTGCATAAACAAAAACAGCATTTTATTCTTCTCTTCTCCACAGAATTGTAAAGTTTCCTCTTACCCGAGGGACTTCACCCCATCGTTTCTCCCACCCCCCCACCCTGATTCCTTTTCTCACCACCACATGCTGGTGCCAGGCTAGGCTCTAAGCAAACAGAAAGAGGGAGGCCTAGCACCAGCTCCAGAGAGCTAAGTCACTGCATGAAAGAGATTGTGACAATACACTGTGGTACAGGCCCTCATACTGGGGCCACACCTGCAGGAATTGGGGTCAACTGTACTGAACAAAGCCTGAGAAAAGGGTTCATGAGAAGGGGACCCCAATTGGCTTGCAGAAGCTGAGGAGGAGGAGGTTGGGCTGGCGCAGCAAACAGAGGGCAAAACAGAAAGGGGGTAGGGGGTAGGGAGTAGGGTGTGGATCAAGAGGCAAGCAAGGTCCCGCTGGGTGGGGACACACTGTCAGGGGCCAGGGCTATGGGTTTGGTTATCAGGTGTGTACATGGACTCTCTGAAGAAGACAAGGGACGGGGCACGCACCTGCCTAAGGAAGAGCAAACACCAGCAAGTTTTTAAAAATAAATAAATCACAAGTTTAAATGTTATACCTGCATTTTTTTTAAAGCACTCTAGTAGCCCAGCTCTAAATTAAAAACAGTGAACAAGGATCACCCACTTTCCCAGTCTAGACAAACTGACCTTACTTTCAAGACGACAATTCCATGCACGCCATTTAAGTACCTGTGCTAACAGCCTTTCAAACCCTGAGCCTCTGGTTTTCTCCCACGGCTTGTGACTTACAAGTGACAGAGAAGGCAGCCCTTCTTCTGCAGGGCCCACTGAAGTCTACTTCTCCTCAAGATTTTCGCATGAAGAGGTGAGTTTCTACCCCTAACCCTCTTGGTGGTGAGGAAGGACCTGAACAAGCTGCAGTGAAGCCTGCCTACCAGCGCTCCCCCTACCGTGTCTCCAGCTGGCTCTGGTGCCCTCGGCCTTGCCCCCACTCTCACTAGGGGAAGGAGAGTCTGAGAGCGCTGATGTAGGAGTGAAGTTTCATTATTTCTAAAACATGTTTCTTGAGCTTTTTTTTTTTTTAATGCAAGAATACATTTGGAAACCAAGAGCTCTCTACCAACATTGGAGCCCGGGCCTGACAGCCTGCAGACCTGTGCATCCCTCACTCTCTCTCTCTACACACAAGCTGTAGATCTGTGCATCCCTTACTCTCTTTTCACACAAGCTGCTACTAAAGAGCACATAACACAGAGAGCTCAAAATGGGCTCTTCCTAAATACCGTGCTCGGAAGATCCTGACAGGGATTCCTAGTTAATCTTAATATTGCAGAGAAAAAAGAAAAGGGGGCTTAAGCTAACCTTAGGGTTGACAAGGAGTGGCCGCAGACGAAGTCTGCATTACCGCTGGCATGAAAAGCAACATCAGAAGGAGCAAGGATAGACCTGCAGGCTAGCTCACCTTTTCCCAGCTTTTAAGACTAAAAAATAGTTTCTACACAGAATCAATTTTTATTAATCTTCAAAGACTCAATGTAACACAAATATGCATTTACACTAACTTGTGCCCATGCAGATATAAACTATATAGTGGCTAAGCTTCATGGCAGAAGGCTGACCTGGGCCTTGTCAAAAGAACCAAAAAGGACAAAGAGAGTGTGCACACTGCTGTGTGCACCACACAGAAATGCCCCGAAGCTGCTAAAACGCTGGCTTCTGTGGGGATTCAAGCACCTTCAAGACTGTTGAGCTAAGTATTACTAACTGAATTTGAGGGATTTGAGGATTACGCCAAAATAAAGATCAGCATCTAAGGATACATGGAAATAAAGACAAGACTCCAAAGGCTACTCCCCCCTTGGGAGAACTGTCAGAAACACTCACAAGGGCAACGCCTTTATTAGCCGCTCCAGGAAGGCCTTGTCTGAATGAAAGCAGACGGGGGCACCAGAAAGCCACCATGTAAGGAAGAGCCTTCAGAAATGATGGCCTCTGTTTCTGGTGTTACTATGAGAAATTCTGAGCCCAGAATTTCAGTGGGGAAGACTAGCCCTCAGATCACAGGGATGTTCAGACCCACCCCACAGCAGAAGCTTGAATCAGGGCCCCTAAAACACCCATTCACAGACATCACACCTACTGGGTGGAAGGAAGGCAGCGCAGTCTACTAAAGCTCATTTCATTCTGACTTCTTTAAAGCTGCTCCTAAGACTGTAGGTAGACGGTCTCCCTGAGGCCTATGTCTGAGCACAATCACCCCTCCAAAGTTCCATCTGCATGTACCACTGAGCGCCATGGACACCAGCACTTCCTGCCTGCAGCCTGCTCCTCCCTCTTTGGCTCTGAGCCAGCACCTTACAGTCCTCATCATGTGTGCTCTCTGTAGAACACTCAGCTCCTCCACTGAGCACCACTCACAGCAGCCTCACCTCAGGTTAATTCATGGATACTCCAGTCCTGGCCTGGCCTGCACTTAGCTCCTGAAACCAGAACCCAAAACTAGCGCTCAGCTTTCTACCCTCTTACTTTTACCTGAAGCTGCTGGTACTAGAGTTTCCCCACAGCTCTAATGAGCCAGAACCCGCCCTGCCACCAGTGACTCCTCGGCGGTGTCCTGCTTGAACCTTAGCCAAATCTGACAGATGACCGCACTGTTTCTAAGGCCTTCTTGGATACCTTCTCTGTTTGTTTCTTCGCTCATTCTCCTTCTCCTTGTCACTGGTGGTTCAGGAGCCCATGCTCAGACCTGTCCATCTATGATCCCGCCCTGTAGGACTCCACCCTACAGCCTCATCACTTCCAGGCAGCACAGCAATGCTAATGATGCTCCAAGTTCTAGCTCTAGCAGAGCCTCTCCGGAGTTGGACAGACACATGACATGCTTCTAACACCTACAGCAGACAGCTTTAAAACTCATTTGTCCAAATCACACCTCAGATACCCTCCTTGTCCTTCTTCTTCACCCGCCATTCCCATAGTCTTCCCAGTTCAAGGAGCTGCATGCTTCCAGTTTCTCTGAGTTCAATGTTGACATCACAACTCCATGAGAATCCCATGGATCAGCTCTCACTCAAAAACTCCTCAAGCCCAATTACCCCATACTGCATCTATCCAAGCCACGTTCATTTCTTCCCCTACTGGGCTGCCTGATTCTAGTCTCCTTCAGTCATTGAGTAGCAGAGCTTTCTAAAAAGGGCCTGAGGCAACTACATGGTCTGCTGGGCTGAGCTACACAGCTCAAACACAGCGTCTGACGGCCCTTCCTTAGTGAGATCTGCCTTGCTGGTCACTGTGTGGCTGAAACAGATGCATGAGGTAACGGGGCTCTCTCCCAACAGGACTACAACTAAACCTCAATTGTGAAGTGGAAGAGTATCACCCATGTTCTTCATTTATTTAAAAATGTGAATGGCATCTGAGCTTGCTGCCTGTACTAAAGTGAGCAGAGGGATACTGTACACTGTATACTAGACTCTGCCCTACAGTTGGGCAGAAGGATCAGGAGGGTGCAACCAGAAAGAGTCGGCTATCCAGCTAGTGACTTGCCTCATACCTGTAATCCTAGCACTCAGGAGGCTAAGGCAGGACATGGGTACACATATAACATCAGCTTGGATCAAGGAGTGACATTTTATCCACTGCCTTTAAAAAAAAAAAAAAAGCAAAAAGCACCCCATTTTGGGTAGGTTTGTAGATGCTGTCCCTCGCTGAAGAAATGAGTGTCTTTGCTACCTTGAAGCAAGACATATGCACCAGTTTCCAAGTATCAAGAGTTTAACTTTACAAGCTTGAGGCCTCCTACAATCTTAAACTATGTGCTCAAAAGTTAAAAAAAAAATTGGGGGCTGGAGAGATGGCTCAGCGGTTAAGAGCACTGACTGCTCTTCCAGAGGTCCTGAATTCAATTCCCAGCTACCATATGGTGGCTCAAAACCATCTGTAATAGGATCTGATGCCCTCTTCTGGTGTGTCTGCAGACAGCTACAGTGTACTCATATAAATAAAATAAATAAATCTTTAAAAAAAATTTTTTTTTGTTCAGTCTGCCAGGTTCAAATTCACAAATGTACAAAGCTGACTGAAATCACTAGCATTGACCTACACAGGTCACGTGACATTTTCTGGATACTACCATGATCTGAACAAACACCACAGAACAGCTCACCAAATACTGAAGTCTCGCAAGCAGAGACAGACGAATTTCCCACCAGCCCTGAGACAAACATTCTGTTTAAAGGATATACCAGGTCCTGTGGGCAGCAGAGGCCCAAGAGGTCACAGGGAAATGTCATGCACCCCATGAGGACCTGCCCACTTCCCTGTACTGCTCTGGCTTCCTGTGATGGTCATGGGAGGGAGAGAGGTCCTGGGAGGTCCTGAATAGTAGTAAGATCTAGAGAGGTCTTTCTGTTAGCCTTTGTGGTCGTTGTATGTTTTAGATTCTGCACTTGATTAACCATTAAGGTCGCCGTGACATAGCAGAGGCCTGCTGTGAGGCAGGCAGCATAAGTCACATCTCAATTCTGCACTGCTGTACCGTGGCAACACCTGAAGCACCAGGATGCTGCTGCTCTACTTTAACACTGTATTTAGCTGATGATCCTAAATAACACTCTGTCAGCTTTTGTAACCCGGCACAAAACCACACGCCTTGTGATCTACCAGCTGGGCTACGGTAATGCCCTTGACTGGAGGCTTAAAAGCCTTGGTCAGGACGTCCCTTTGATGTATTGTCTTTCCCTATCAGACTGCAATGATTACCCCCAGATGTGTCATCACATAGAGTGCTACCAAAATTAGATTACGGCCAGCTAGTGAAACTCCCTCTCCCCTTGCAACCACCATGGAGGCTGCTGCTCTTGCCTTTGTCTGCAAGATGGAGACGATGCAGCTCTTAGGTTTACAGGGTGCCGGGATAAGAACCATCTGCTGGTCTGGTATTTCTTTAATTAAAACTTTAATTACAGATATATCTCTGCACAGATACGTGCAGTCTATCAGCTCCTGTTCTTAATTACCTGCACTAATGAGAAATGAAGAGCTTGCGTTCGCTGAGTGTCTACTATGTGCAGGAACATGTGCCAGAGGCCTAAGGGGAGCCGGGGCCCAGCAGGCGAGACCCAGAGATAAGACTTGGGCCAGGAATTTCACCTTTTCCTTGACCTGTCCTCCTGGCACCATCTCTGGAAAGATGAAGGATCTACACAGAAGGGGAAGGACTGCAAGTAAAGATCCAGCCACTCCCACAGGACTATGGCCACCATCTTCTGGGGGAGTCAGCAACTTCAAGATGCTGCTGTTTCCACAACACCATCCTCTTTATCAACACCCTTCGGCTTAGGCAGACCTTGGTGGGGAATGACACAGAGCACTTCCCACAGCCACAAGGGCAAAGACCATCAGGAGGGCCTCAAAGGTCACCAGGTGGCACCTAGACCAAAATACTCAGAACTAGAGACTCACACAGAACCACACAGTCCAGACCAAGACCGCTGTTTCCCTCAGAATCACCTAACCTTATGTCACTCGCTCTTGTGGAGGGAAAGTGGAAGATTAATTACCCTAACTATTCCACCAACTCTGCTGGAGGCAGGCAGTTAATAGCAAGTATCTGTGCTGCCATGTTTGCTGGTCCACCCTAACAGGACTGGTGAGCAGCAGAAGAGGCTATGGGTGTGAAGGCCTTCCCTCTCTAGATTCCTCACCACCAAAACAAGGGGTTCAACAGGGATGATCACCCCTTACAGTTTAAAAGCTTACAGAGCAGCAATGTAGATGCCCAAAGTAAGAACCCTCCAAGACAGCAGCAGCTTACCCTAGTGCCTAAGTGACACTGGCCGGTGACTTAGAAGCATGGTGTTTCTCAGTCTACTGAATAAAAGCCCATATGGCAAATTATCAAAGTCCTCAAGATGAACAAAATCAGGATAGATGACCACAATCACAGCCTAATGATATTCAGGCTAATGAAGAGTGGCACCTACTCTTTTAAAAAACAGATAACCAAAATATACTTTTAAAAGTCCATTGGAACATCTACTATGTGCTGAGACCCCTGGAGGATTTGTAAATATATTACATTGTAATAACAGATACATTGTCAACATCAAGGATTTTATTGGGGGGGGGGGGGGGGAGGACCAGTGTAGAGCTAAAGAGGAAGAGAGGAGAAAGAAAAACTAAATGTTCAAGACATGAGAGGAAAGGTGGCAGAAGGAGGAAATAAGAATGGCCCTTGCTGTGCTTAGTTCTAACTGTTTACTACAACCTAACACCTAGGAGGATGGTCTTGATGAAGAACTGTCTAGACTAGGTTGTCTTGTGGGTACATGGGTCAGGGACTATCTTGATACCTTAATTAATATGAAAAGACCCAGCCTGTAATGAGTGGGCAGCTCATTCCCTGACTCTTAAGTACCTTAGTACCGAGCGCCAGCCGGGCACTCCGTTCAGTGTGTTTGCTACTCTCAGCTCTAGTGAGGACCTGATGTGACTACAGCTGGAAGTTTTGAGCTGAAATAAACCCTTCTCCACCCCACCCCACCAAGATGCTTTCTGTAGGTGTTTTGGTTTCATATCACAGCAACAGAAATGAAGCCAGAGATCTGCTTCAGGAACCTTGGACCATAAGCCCAAGCCTGGCTTCTGTGATAGCTTCTCACTCAGGGCTGTTTTGCAGAGCAATTGGTGGTGGTGGGGTGGGGGGGGTTCAGGCACTGGCTAGGATTGACTAACATCTAATTCAGCAGAGAGAGCCATTTTAGTTTGCAGTGTAACCTGCTCTGGAAGTAACAGTATTGGCCATACATTCCAGGCAGACACACTTCCATGTGTGCAAATAATTTACCCGCTTTTTTCTTTCTTTATAAAATAAACTTCCAAGATTTCTGATCAGTGGTTCTAAGCTAGAATATGATCTGACCAAAAGTAGACCATTTATCCCAGTTTTAATCAACTATGCAAGGAACTCTCCATACACAGCCAGGATTAAGAAAGCCACTGTTCCCAGTGAAGCCTTACTAAGCTTAGGGCAGTTCTGTTACTGTCTGATGACTGAGGGAAGACAATGAACCCAGCTGAGGCCCTGTAGCCAAAATAGCAAAGCTGTCTTGTGCAAGGCAGCAAGTGTCAGTGACAGCTGCTCTCAGGTGGCAGCTCGGGAGCACCAGGGCCTCGAGCCTGGGAGTATGGAGACCTGAGCACCAGCACACTCTTGCAAGCCTCCTACCTCCTAGGTAAATCTGACGATTAAATGTGTAGGCAGTCCTGGAATGTAGATAGTACCGGGAAGGACACATGATCCATATTCTCACACATGGTGGCAGTGAGGTCATTTCCCTTGATTTAAGAGGACACTGGAGACTTGTGCATTGAGAAAAACACTGGGCTGCTCACCACCCTGACCCCCAATGTGCTGGCTGCTCACCACCCTGACCCCCAATGTGCTGGCTGCTCACCACCCTGACCCCCAATGTGCTGGCTGCAGGGCTTACCAAGGAAGAGTAAAGGGCGAGTTCAGCTAACCAGGCAGACAGTGGCTTTGCCTCTTTACTCTTCTTTTGTCTCCAAAGTCCAAAACAGGTAAACAAAAGAACCTTAGAAAAAGTAACAGTAGGAGGTGAGGGCTCCTGGAGGCTGGACTGAGAGCTCTGCCCTGAGCTTGCCTCTGCTGTAGATGGCCTTACTCACCATGTCTGTGGTCTTCTGTTAGGACTGAGGAGGGAGGGCTGGGCCCACTTGCCCGCACTGCACTTAGCACTGCTCTACAGACCTCACACACAGACTGCTAGAACTCACCATGATCCTGTGAGTGGGTGCTATCACTGTCACCCCATTAAAGAGGCAGTAAACTCAGGAATAGGGCGGCTATGGAATGTGCTGCAGTCACAACACTTGGAAGAGGCCAAGGTGGGATTCGAACCTCAGCAGCCTGGCTCCACAGCCATGGTCCTGGCCCTTCACCACGGGGTTCACTACCACTGCCTCTTGGCACAGCCATAGGATGAGGTTCAGTTTCAAAAGCACCTTTCTTCTGAGTTCTCAGTGTGTTTCATTTATCCTCCCAACAACCCTAAAAAAGCAAGTAGGAGACATACAGTATCTGTATTTCATACACATTACAATGGAAGTAGCAAGAAAACGGCTTACAATCTCCAACCTGGGCAGCCAAGCTCCTAATTCCCTGTTTTCAACCCAAACTCCTATCTTCTGAAGTCTCTTGAGATGTAGTTTTTTAGCTCTGTGGAACTGCCTTAACAGACACGGATAGCATGTCCAGGCCTTCACAGTGAGAGCAGACTCTCCCTCAGACACCAATCCCCTTAGGGAGTCACAATTACATAAACAATATCCATAGAGCTCACAACCTGGTGCAAGCGCTAAGTGACAACCCACAGCTACTTTGTTCTAACATAAGTTACTAGCTCTCTGAGACAAAAATAGGTTACTAAGCAGCTAGCTTTAGAGAAAAATCAAATTTATTTAATCACAGTGACAGTGAAAATATTTCCCTTCTGCCATCTATTAACGTATTCTCGGCTCCTATCAGATGTATGAATAAAGTACTAGACTCTAGAGAGCCAACTCTGTCAACGGGGAGCCTGAGACTCCCTTGGGGACCATCAGGCAGCTGGGAGGAGAGGAGGTGATGGCACCATCACCTGCCACTCAGAGTCCACCAACTCTTATGCCAAGGGCATTGCTTTGCTGCTGAAGGACACAGCACCCAAAAACCAAATGGCACAACTAAGATGGGGGCGGGGAGACTTTGGGGAGAAGGAAAATACCCCTGCTCAACTGTGCAGTGCACTATGGTGAGAGTTGCTTTAAGCACAACAATAGTCCAGGTTCAGTCCCCCAACTCCCAGGACAGGTACAGTCCAGGAGACTTTATCTATTTCTTAACTCTAGTGTTCTGCAATTCTGTGACAAGAAACCCAGCAGGCAGGCCAGAGGCAGTGTTGCAAGGATGTAGGTGTAACTGGCAACAACAAGCTCTGATGCCCGGGAAGGACTGAGCTCCACTTCAATGCTCATCTAAAAGTTTCAGCTGTGTGCACCTGAAGTGCACTCAGTGTCAATGGGTGCTCCCTGGCCCGGCTAAGAAGTCACATCTGGGGAGTGGTACTTAATCTGTTCTAAGAATTAAATATGGCTCTGAAGCTTGTTCATTTTCATTTTTTAAGATAAATGCAAAAACAAAAAACAAAAAAACAAAAAACAACCTGTATTAACTTGAAAAATAATTGTAAGGACAAATGGTGTAAATCAACCTGGTGTGGGGTCCATCAGAGCTGACCAGATTTCAGCAAAGACAAAAAACATCGTGGATCAGTAAACCATCGATTTCTCGTATGTTTAAAAGATGTAGATTATTACGGAATGGAGAGAGGTGAGACTTAATGAGATAACTGTATTCTTCTAGCCTTATAATGACGTTAACTTTTTCTCTCAGTAAAATTTGAGAACACAAAACATAGTTCAAAATATGGCATTGAAGAGAACAACAATTGCAATTGCTGCTGTCTCTGAGGGGAGGTGGCAGAGCAGTGTGAGGCTGTGAGGGTGCGCGTGCATGGGAGGGGTGGGGTGGGAAGCATGTATATGTGAGCAACATGGAAACATCAGCTAATTCATAGTTTTTGCAAAGCATGGACAGAAAAGGAAATACCCTACATGGGGAATGCACTCATTAAACTTAAATTTTAAAAAGATGAAAACACAGATTACATTTTATTCTTAAAAATCAAAATGAATTTAAATACAGAAAATGAAGACAGCATTTTGCAACTTTATCACTCAAAAGAGAATCTCTACTTGAGGAAATCAGTGTGCTGCAATTGGAGAGATGAAATGTTACAGCTTGTACACCAAAATTAAAAATGAAATTAAATTAAAAAATGAAATGGTTACCAAGGTAATGCAGGTCAGGGGATCAAAGGTGAAGGGTCACACATTATTAAAAAGAAATCCAAAAGGGCGGCTGCATCATGATCTCTGCAAAACAAAGGAGCTCCAGTAAGTTCAAGCAGCATCTCCCAGACAACAAGCAAGCTCAGCATCTCCCAGACAACAAGCAAGTTCTCGCGGCTCTCCCTGAAACTCAGCAGTCGGCCCTGATTCCATGGAGAGCCATTTTTATCCCGGTACAAAATCAAATTTTAATCATCTATTACCAACCAAAAAAGAAAACAAATATTTAACCAATCATATTAAAGCCTCAAATGTTTCCAATTGGAAGTGGCTAGGAAGTGCTGGCATTTCATTCCAGTTGGAATCCAGAGCCTGTTTTCTGGAAATGACAATGTTTGATAAGTTGCCAATATATCAGGAATCTAATTAGGTCACAGCATGGTGAGTTGATTTTCTTTCTTTCTTTCTTTCTTTCTTTCTTTCTTTCTTTCTTTCTTTCTCTTTCTTTTTTTCCTTCTCCTCAAGGAATGAGTTCCAAAATTGAGTTTTTGTAAATTTCTTTCATTTGAAGTAGCTGCATAAAATTCCCATTATTGAAACATTTAGTATAACAATGTTCTAGAAGACAGTAATAAAGTGATACATGATAAAATAAACTGTATAACTATACCTATTAAGTCTGTTCCCACATTCAACTTTCACTGCATAAGGGAAAGGACATTTTAAGCAAAATAACAGCTTGCTATGTCTGTTGGAATCATACAGTTATCAGGAGCCTGCCATGAGGAAGGGGACCAGGGCATGAGGAGGGATCCGACAGGCTTCATTTCTCAACCAGTGTTAAACTTCCTGAGTTCCATTAACAAACTGATTCATGTTCCTACAGAGAACAGCAAAGTCAAGGCTTTGTTTGAAATTTAACTACCACCTAGTTGTGACAGTAACTGATGGCCACAACAAGCTGAATAGTGACATGGCAGTAAATGCTCACTTCCTGAAAATTGATCAGCACAGACAAGTATCCTCACTGTCTTTACTTTGAAAACTAAGCCCGAGCAGGTTGTTTCCTCATTCAGGATCCAGGGTCCTTATGCTGACCAGACAGTGCCTAAGAAGCCCTATGCACATTGGCCGCCGCCCTAGGCAGGCAAAGAGCAGCTGACGGAGGGAACTTGGTGTGGTGAGCACTCCTGAGAACCTTACCAGCACTTCCACTCTCCCCCCACCTTAGTCTCATGCCGCCACATCCAAAACTTGAGTTAACCCCACTGAACTCACCTCCCCATATCCTTATATTTTAAAACACAGACAACTGTCAAAAGGATTTGTTAAAAAGAATAAGATATTCCTTCTAGTGGCTTATGGCAATCAATAAAACAATTCTATGAATGCCAGTTTTTGCTTCCTCTGATTAGGTTTTGTTAAAATAACTGCAGATCGCATGCACTGGATTTCAGTGTGTTAGTTAGCGCCTTATTAGTGCCTTAAGGCCTCGTCTCTAACACCACACTCTCCCTTAAGCTGCAGAGCTATGAAAAGTAAACTAGCATTCCGTTTGGAACACTCATCTCCCACAGCCGGGCACACACACATTTGCTGCTGGAAGGCATACAGGCAACAGTGAACACTGCAGAAGGAATCAATACCCCATCAAAACGATGCACATGGTACTTTAGTGGCATCATTACTGAAACCATTTCCGCACGTTTGTAACAAAAGGCAAAAAGCTAGCAGTGTGGCATTAACTCAAGTTTTGTTTTCCTAGACTACTTTATATTAAAAAGACCAGACCTGTTCAGATCAAGTACTGCATGTAACACATCCACTATTAAACATATATTCGTAACATCTTCTTGACAATGACTTCTAGATGCTTTTTAAAAGTCTGCTAAAGCATTCTTAAAATCCCATACCTTACAGAAACAGCTCCCCGAATTTCTGCCTATTATTCATGAGTCCTAGCCAGAAGTGTTAGGCCAATGTGACTTCCAAGTTGTCAGGGGCTCCCTAGCACACCCTGACCTTCCGTGGGAATGGACTTGTGCTTCCTATCTAAACACACAGCAGTTCTGACAGCCTTTGAAAGCACTGTGCCCTTGCAGACAGACAATCCAGATGGTTTTTAAAATAACAATCAATTAAAAATTGTAACCAGTGTTTTCTGGTTTGGAGAGAAGGTAAGACTGGAGGGAGTTTACTATGATTCTAACAAGTACCTAAATCAGCACTCAGGAAGGTAAAGGGTCCACGCTACCACTGCCAGCAAAGACTCAGCACTAGATCCAAGATGTGGAGAGCAGCTCTAAAACCACTGGACCTGCTGAGGCCAGCATGGGATACATTCTCTCAAGGGGTACTCCAGACAACAGGTCCGCTGGGCACCTACTTGACCCAACACCATCATTCTGGAACACAAGCTCTAGGAGGTTCAGAGCTCACCCAAGGAGCTAGTGCTAGTCTACACTGGAGCTAATGTGTTTTCCCTTTGGAGTTTTCTGCCTTTTAGACCATTCCCAGGCCTCAAGCAGCAATAGACCTCATGAACCAAAAGTACCAATCTTCCTTTTCTTCTCCAGAAGCCTCCCTCGCCTTCACTAAAGCCACAGTCAGCTCGTGATAAACAGCTCAGCAAAGTAACAGGACAGACTCAGCAGTTGCTACGGACGAGAACACGCTCCCAGCTAGGGAACCGCATCTCAGGGAAACTTTACAGAGCTACAGTTTGTCTTTCCACAACTAGTAAGAGAATTAAACAGCCAATGCTCAGAACCTCTAACCAGCCTCCAAAGCCTTCTGTGTGTCCTTGATCTAAATCTATCCACCTACTGCTAGCAGGATGCCCCAGGGACTCTCAGCTGACTGTCGGGGACATGCTTATGAACAAATTCAATTCCTTTTCTCTACAAATCTCTCAGACAGAGCAAAGGCCTGCTAGAGGAAAGAGGTACTGCCATGTCTCCCTTAGATGTTCTGAAGTAACAAACAAGGAAGAACTGGGAAGAAATGTAAAATAAAAACACAAGAAATTCAGAGTGAGGGAGGGTATGAGAGAACTGAAGAAGCCCATTGAAAGAGAACCCTAGACATTTTTCTGGTTCTTTGCAAAGTGACTATTAACACTGTTGTGTAATGCTTTCCCCAGCAGACACAAAGTCCAGCAAGCACATGTACTGATTAAAGAGACAATCATCAAAAAGCTGATTAAGGTGATGGGACAAATTTTATTGTTTTTAATCTACAGCTATAAATATATAAATCCCTGTGCGACTGCGTAGCATCAAAGGTACCTCTGCCATATCCAGCTTTTCAGTTAAAGTGGAGGTTACAATTCTGTTACCAGTTCATGATATGGTCTGTCTGAGTTTGCCCTGCATGGTACAAAGAGCCACTTCAACACCAGAAAGAGAAGTGGTTGACTTCTATATCTGCAGTCCCATTTTCACAATCCCTGTGTCTACTGTCTCCGTGTTCACAGTCCCCATATTCACAGGCCCTGTGTCTGTACTCTCCGTGTTCACAGGCCCCGTGTCT
>NW_022196900.1:111048903-111056523 GCF_008632895.1 Mastomys coucha
TCACAGGCCCTGTGTCTGTACTCTCCGTGTTCACAGGCCCCGTGTCTGTACTCTCCGTGTTCACAGGCCCTGTGTCTGCAGTCCCCGTGTTCACAGGCCCCATATTCACAGGCCCTGTGTCTGTACTCTCCGTGTTCACAGGCCGTGTCTGTACTCTCCGTGTTCAGTCCCCGTGTTCACAGTCCCCGTGTTCACAGGCCCTGTGTCTGTACTCTCTGTGTTCACAGACCCCGTGTCTGCAGTCCCCGTGTTCACAGGCCCCATATTCACAGGCCCTGTGTCTGTACTCTCCGTGTTCACAGGCCCTGTGTCTGACCCAACAGATGGTATAGAATGAGTTTCCTTTCCTTTGTCAAACATCACCATGTCTTCTAGTTTTCCAAGCTTTCAAAGTACCCGTCTTCTGTCTCTAAGATGAACTAAGATGTTTGTTTTTTTCCAAAACTTTCTATGAATGATAGAACACTCTACACCTACAGTCACAGTGTTCTTACTATAGTCTTTTTCTCTCTATGTATCTCTGGCTAGTCTGGAACTCATATATAGGCCAGGCCAGCTGTCTATGCCTCCCAAGTCCTGGGATTAGAGATGTCTGCTACCACACTCAGCCCCACTATACTCCTTTGTGGGAGGTACAGCAGCACACGCCTGTAACCCAAACTTAAGCAGCTTTGTAGCAAGAGGATTCAGAGATATGGGCCAAGATGGACTATGCAATAAGGTAAGAAAAATAAATAAAAAGGCAGTCAAGAGTAAGGAATGATTTAGAGGGAGGGAGAAGAGACAACCTAAGATATTTACTTTGAACAATAAATGTAACCATTCTCTCTGCTGGTTTAGACTTGTTCACGGAGGATAAAGAGAATGGGGGGAGGAACTAGAGGACTTCTGAGGGACAGCCGTGCCCATGGCATTGAGGCTGCTCATGGCAGCACATACTGTACAGTTATCACACACACACACACACACACACACACACACACACACACACACCCCACTGTGTGAAGTAGTAGCACATAGTCTTAAGTGCAAGAACTAAATGGTCAACCTCAAAAAGTTAACAGAAGAATAGTGGTCAGCAGAACCTGGGATTTTGGCTGCGGGCCAAAAATAAAACACGGTGCAAGGGAAAGGGGAACAATGTGCATCTGTCACTCTAAGACAGGCTCTTACACAGTCTGTAGCTCACACTGGCCCAGCCTGGCCTCATACTCATGATAATCCTACTACCTCAGCCGCCCCAAATACTGGAATGTTACAGACATGAGCTTGGCTAGAAGGAGTAACTTCTAATGTTCTGTAACAGAGGAGTGAATGGTGAACAACAATTATATATTTCAAAATGACTAGAAAAGATTCTGAATAGCCTCGATACACACACACACACACACACACACACACATACCCTTGAGTTAACAGATATGCCAATCAATATTTTTGATTTTGTATACTGAATAAGTGTATTAAAACACTGTAATACATCCCATAAATATGTAATTACTATGTATCAATTAAAAACAAAAATAGAAGGGCTGGTACATGAATAAAGCACTTGTCACACAAGTGTAAGAATCAAATTTGGGAGACCCAGAACCTGTGTAAATATACAAGTGGTTGCACCCATCTGTAATTCTACAAGATATGGTACAAAAACAGGAAAATCTCCAGAGGCTCATACAGGACAGCTATATGAAGCAGTGAGCAAAAAAAAAATTTTTTTAATTATTTATTTATTTTATTAGGTATTTTCTTTATTTACAATTCTAATGATATCTTATTTCCTGGTTACCCCTCCAAAAACAAAAACAAAAAACAAAGCCTGTTTCCTCCCCTCTCCCACTTCCTGGCCCTGGCATTCCCCTACACTGGGGCATAAACCTTCACAGGACCAAAGGCCTCTCCTGCCCTTGATGACCGACTAAGCCATCCTCTGCTATACATAGGCTGCTGGAGCCATGAGTCCCACCATGTGTACTCTTTGGTTGGTGGTTTAATCCCTGGGATCTCCGAGGGTACTAGGTAGCTCATATTGTTGTTCACCCTAAGGGGCTGCAAACCCTTCAGCTCCTTGGGTCCTTTCTCTAGCTCCTTCATTGGGGACCCTGTACTCAGTCCAATGAATGGCTGTGAGCCTCTACTTCTGTATTAGTTGGGCACTGTCAGAGCCTCTCAGGAGACAGCTATATCAGGCTCCTGTCAGCCAGCACTTGCTGGCATCCACACTAGTGTCTGGGTTTGATGATTGAATGTGGAAAGGATTCCCAGGTGGAGCAGTCTCTGGATTGTCCTTCTTTCAGTCTCTGCTCCATAGTTTGTCTCTGCAACTCCTTAGATGGGTATTTTGCTCCCCCTTCTAAGAAGGAACGAAGCACCCACACTTTGGTCTTCCTTCTTCTTGAGTTTATTGTGGTCTGTGGATTGTATTTTGGGTTATCTGATAGAGAGCTAACTCAAGAAGTTAGACTCCAGAGAATCAAACAACCCTATTAAAAAGTGGGTTACAAAGCTAAACAAAGAATTCTCAACTGAGGAATACAGAATGGCTGAGAAGAACCTAAAGAAATGTTCAACATCCTTAGTCATCAGGGAAATGCAAATTAAAACAACCCTGAGATTTCACCTCACAAACTCAGGTGACAGCAGATGTTGGTGAGGTTGTGGAGAAAGAAGAACACTCATCCATTGCTGGCAGGATTTCAAGCTGGTACAACCACTCTGGAAATCAGTTTGGCAGTTCCTCAGGAAATTGGACACAGTACTACCAGAGGACCCAGCTATACCAATCCTGGGCATATACCCAGAAGATGTTCCAACATGTAATAAGGACACATGTTCCACCATGTTCATAGCAGCCTTATTTATAAAAGCCAGAGACTAGAAACAATCCAGATGTCCCTCAACAGGGGAATGGATACAGAAAATGTAGTATATTTACACAACGGAGTGCTACTCAACTATTAAAAACAATGAATTTATGAAATTCTTAGGGAAATGAATGGATCTGGAGGATATCATCCTAAGTGAGGTAACCCAATCACAAAAGAACACACATGGCATGCACTCTCTGATAAGTGGATATTAGCCCAGAAGATCGGAATACACAAAGTACAATCCACAAACCAGAAGAAACTCAAGAAGGAGGAGCAAAAAATTTTGTGTCAAACAAGGTAGAAGGTAAAGACTAACACCTAACACTTCCCTCTGATCTACACACATGTGCCTGAACACTGTCCTCTGATCTACACACATATGCCTGAACACTTCCCTCTGATCTACACACATGTGCCTGAATACTGTCCTCCCCCAAAAGACACACCAAACACAATAAACAATTTGATCAATCAATATGGTTTGTAGTTTAGTTGTTAATATGCATATCTAACATGTACCAGACCTTGGGTTTGAGCTCCAGAAGCACAGAAACAGGAAACAGTAATATATGTCTGCAATCCCCGCCAAGGACAGACACAGAAGGATCAGACACTCAAGACCACCCTCAGCTCCGTCACACAAGACTCCAGGTTAGTCAGGGCTACATGAGACTGTCTAAGTAAACAGATTTCCCATGTGCTACTTCCTCAATAAAGAAAGTGGTGTGTGGATGAGGATGCTTAGTGGGAGCACAGGCACGGACGCAGCCTCACACTCACTCTAGGAACCAGGCCTTGCCAGGACTGCCCATGCAGAGAAAGCCAACAGACTTCTGGGGAGGCCCTGGAAGGTACTACTCCTCAGCTCTTTGCTGCCTGACTATACCACAGCTGAGGAAAAAAATCCTTCCTGTTCGTGTATAAGGACGCACACACAGATGCTGTTTACTTACATCTTCTTTATCTTGGTTACCCATACTGGCTGCACACCTAAAATTATCCCATTACCAAAATCAGATTAGCCTACTACCTTTATAAAACTGAGTAACTCTTGTTATAGTCAAGACCCACTCCTTTCTAGAGCTATCTACTGTGGTAAGGGTTGGCAAAATGCACAAGATCCTCAAATACAAATGTAAAAGAAGTAAATAAAAAAGAAAACAAATTCACCACTGCTGGCTTCATCAAATTCCTTGTTTGCAGATTTCTTAGCAACATACACCAGTGCTCACCTATTTTTTCCGGCCTGGGTGAGACACTGCCATCTAAACCATCCATCACACGTAAACAGTATCTCAAGCTCCAACAGCAGGAAACTGCAATCCTATACACCAAACAAGTGACAAAGGAGCCTGCCTTCCTGGTGAGTCTGGGCAGTCCATAACCCTTCCTCTGGAATGGGGCCCAGGGAGGCTGGACCTACTGGCCTCATGAGGTAACAAGCCATTAAGTGGCAGAGCTGCTAAAATGCTAAGTTTAAAAGAAAATTCAAGGCTGGAGAGAGAGCTCCTTAAATGAAATGCTTGTCATTCAAGCATGAAGACCTGTGTTCAGATGGCAATAAACCATGTAAAGCAGGGGTGGAAGCACACGTCTATAATCCCAGGTGTGGAAGCATACATCTGCAATCCCAGGTATGGGAGCACACATCTATAATCCTAGGTGTGGGAGCATACATCTGTAATCCCAGGTGTGGGAGCACACATCTATAATCCTAGGTGTGGGAGCATACATCTGCAATCCCAGGTATGGGAGCATACATCTGTAATCCCAGGTGTGGGAGCACACATCTATAATCCTAGGTGTGGGAGCACACATCTATAATCCCAGGTGTGGAAGCATACATCTGTAATCCCAAGTGTGGAAGCATACATCTGTAATCCCAGGTGTGGAAGCATACATCTATAATCCCAGGTGTGGGAGCACACATCTATAATCCCAGGTGTGGAAGCATACATCTGTAATCCCAGGTGTGGGAGCATACATCTGTAATCCCAGGTGTGGAAGCATACATCTATAATCCCAGGTGTGGGAGCATACATCTATAATCCCAGGTGTGGGAGCATACATCTGTAATCCCAGGTATGGGAGCATACATCTATAATCCCAGGTGTGGGAGCACACATCTATAATCCCAGGTATGGGAGCATACATCTATAATCCCAGGTGTGGGAGCACACATCTATAATCCTAGGTGTGGGAGCATACATCTGTAATCCCAGGTGTGGGAGCACACATCTATAATCCTAGGTGTGGGAGCATACATCTGCAATCCCAGGTATGGGAGCATACATCTGTAATCCCAGGTGTGGGAGCACACATCTATAATCCCAGGTGTGGGAAGCATACATCTGTAATCCCAGGTGTGGGAGCGCACACCTATAATCCCAGGTGTGAGAGCATACATCTGCAATCCCAGGTGTGGGAGCACATGCCTATAATTCCAGTGCTCCAAAAGCAAGACAGAAGAAGAGACAGGACAGTCCTGGGAGCTTAGCCACACAGAAACAGAGCAGGCATCATCCACATGCTCCAAACACTTGCTGGTGCCACAAGCTTGTTCTTGTTTTTAAAAGAAAGAAAATGCAAACACAGTGTATTAGTGGTTTCTCTCTACCAAGACTTAAAGCTCTTAGGTACCTAAAAATGCCTTAAGTTTTTAAAAACCCACGAGGATGGTATGTGAAGTGGAGTGGAGGAAGAAGGGCAGAGTAGAAGACAGACACTGGAGAAGGAAAAGCAACAAAAGTTACTTTCTGATAATATCATATGGAAACCTATGACTGTAGAAGCTTCCTAAGATCTATCTACATGCATACAAACAAAGAGTTAAAATGGAGTTGTCTTATAATGGGCCAACCACATCCCTATTGGATACTAGAGGCTAATTTAAAAAAAAAAAAAAAAAAAAAAAAAAAAAAAAAAAAAAAAAAAAAAAAAACAAAGAAAGAAAGAAAGAAAACAGCTCTAGGAACAGGTTACTTTTGGGGGACGGGGAGGTCAGTAAGACACCCTAAACATTACAGGCCATTGCCAATGCTATTGGGCAACCTTCCAGACTGTGTAAATGAAGACATCACATACTTGATCATATAAAAAAAGAGTATCCATCTAGTACCAACATGGAAGCACCATCTCTACTGGCTAACTTCCATAATGCTGCAACGTGCTAGTATGAAGAAATAATAATCCAGAGAAGAAAAGTAATCCATCTTACTCAGCTGTGAACTCTGCAAGCAACAATAAAGACAGGCCTGGTGAGGCATGGGCACTGTCACGAGGACAGACCTGGTGAGGCATGGGCACTGTCATGAGGACAGGCCTGGTGAGGCATGGGCACTGTCATGAGGACAGGCCTGGTGAGGCATGGGCACTGTCATGAGGCCCAAAAACCTTTGGCTACATAGATTATAGATCCCAGGAGGGAACCCACTATTACACTACTAAATAAAAATGGTGTTAAACCAACTCTTAGTGAGTTAACATAATACCCATAGACTTATGTCATTCTCAATATTCATGAGAGATACTTCTATATATGTAAATGATGATCAACACAGAGACCCACAATTGGCCATGGTGCAGAAAATCATAGACTGGAGAGTAGTCAGTCCTAAATGGAAATACATATGTGCCCCCTCCTCCAAAGGCCCAGAAACCACTGAGGAGGAGGGGGCAGAAGGAGTGTAAGAGGCAGAGGCAGTGGTGGCTGGCTACAAGGGACAGAGCAGGGCACCTGCTCCTATGGACTCACAGCAGTTGTCACAGCATGCGTAAGACCTAAGCAATCCAAAGCCACACTGAATGCCAGTGTGGAGAGAGGAGTAGGGCATTAAGTTTCATCCTTTGCTGGAAAGCTATTGGCAAGTTAGTTGCTGGGAGAGGAGGGCCCATTTTCTCTACAATCACAGCCCTCATAAGTTGACAATATGCCACACATGGAGAATATTTGGGCAATACAAACTGGCGGGCAGGGTAGAGTGGGGGGTAGAAGGGAAGATGACAAAAACCATCCAATTCCTCCTGGATCATTTTCTCAAGTGAAGTTGATTTAGAAAGCAAGAGATCTGGGAAGAACTGGGAGAAGGAAGGTGACTGCTCAAAACACACGGAATTCTCAAAGAATATTTTTCTAAGTCTTTAAAACACAAAGAACAGTACTGTAAAGGTGAGGTGGCCAGCTATACAACTGAAGAATTCTCTTCAAGGCATAGGTGGACTAGGAAAGTCTGCCATTTCTTCCTTTTAAGAACCTGGGGTAGTACTTCATTTTCAACTATGCCTTTTATTCTTCATTTATAACATGAAAATATTATCCTTGTATCCCAAGGTTGCTGTGAGGAATAGCTCATGTGATGAAAGCCCTGTCAGCGACCAAGCGGAGGACAGGACACACAGCTCTATGTCCCAGAACACAGCAGAGGACAGGACACACAGCTCTATGTCCCAGAACACAGCAGAGGACAGGACACACAGCTCTATGTCCCAGGACACAGCGGAGGACAGGACACACAGCTCTATGTCCCAGTACACAGCGGAGGACAGGACACACAGCTCTGGGCAGCAGCACACAGCAGAGGACAGGACACACAGCTCTATGTCCCAGGACACAGCAGAGGACAGGACACACAGCTCTATGTCCCAGGACACAGCAGAGGACAGGACACACAGCTCTGTGTAGTAGGACACAGCAGAGGACAGGACACACAGCTCTGGGCAGCAGGACACAGCAGAGGACAGGACACACAGC